>NC_079335.1:102108047-102408047 GCF_029582105.1 Oenanthe melanoleuca | reverse complement strand
TTTGATTTATAAATAGATTTTTAACATCCTTTTTTTTTTCTTTTCCTTTTTAAAATAACACTTGCACTATCTGGAAAAACAGAGAGAAAGGCTCTGCTGGTTTTCTTGGTTTCTCTGCAGTTTTTATATTTTAAAATTATCAGTTTAATCAGAATAACTTTGCTTTGTCAGATGCGAAGCTTTTGGAAGCTTTTTTATAAATATTTTTTAAATACTATCACTGTAGACAACCTTTCTACCTGAGCCACAGCCTGCAGTGAGGTCTGGCTGTCTTCCACATGTGAGCTGCTGTCCTGTCAAGTGGTGCTCAACATTTTTGTGTTAGCCAGAAATTAATTTTCACATCTGGGAACTATTTTCCAGAAAGGCCGAGGCATAGTGTCTCCTTAGCAATAGCAGCACTGATGCTTTGTGCTGGAGCCAGGCATGAACATACAGGTTTCTACATTCAAGGTCCTGTCTTACTTTCTGCCCAATACAGAGCATCTCTAACACCTGTGGCAGCCACAGAAATCCACCCCCACAAAGCCAGCTGCAGTGCTGGGCTAACTGTGGGCAGGCACAGTGTGCCCTAGTTTGCCTTGGTGAGCATTGCCATTGCTTTGCTTACATATATATGCAGATACTGGTAAATACTGGTTGATTATTAAATTCGTCATTTATATCTGCAGTCTTTCTGGTCATTTCAAGAGAGAGGGAAAAAAATTCTGGCAGCTCTGGTTCTGTCATAATTGCTCTCACATTTTTACTGCTTCTAACTGTGTGTGAGAGATTGTGCACAAAAAGACAGCGTCAATGCCATCTCTTCAATTTATCTTCATCTTTCTCATTACTGTCTCAAATTGCCAAACATTTTCATTTCAGCCATTGACACCAAAAGTACAGCAAACACTTCATCTAACCACTTCATTACTTTAACCTTTAAAGGATGTAAGCAAAGGGTAAATATTTTGCTTAAATGTGGAACATGCTTCCACCACAGAGAAAAAACCAAAACATTACTTGCTAACAGAATTGTGTATCAGGATATGAGAAAAGACACCAAGATATAGTTGTTTTATAACTTTTGAGGCAACATGCAGGAAGACATAATTTATGCACTCTTGTTAACCTACTAAAAATCACTTAACATCACCTCTCTGTTCTCCTTTTTTACCCTTTGTATACTCTGTCAATTTAAAAGGTGTTCTCCTTTGGTCATAAACCTGTGCTTAAAAGAAATACCTGAAACTTCCTGGGATGGTGAAATGACAGCTTGCACCTGAAGCTAGAACCTATAAGCAATGGAAGCTTTAGCAAAAGCAAAGGTTTTTGTACAAGAAAAGCACGTATAAAAAACCTATACTCCAACAGTCACCCACAAAACAACAAGCATCCCCAAAACCAGCCCACTAGTAGCCAAACATGGCTCTGCAACTTCTACACACATTGAGTGCTTTATGTATTAGGGTTCAAAGGAGCTAATGAGTGATTGTGGTTAGAGAAGTTAACCATGTCAGCTATGCTGTAGTATAGCCAGTGGTAAACATTTAGTAAAACATACTTTTGTAAATGATGGCAAGAAAATTTTGAGGAAATGCTTTCAACATCGCATTACTGAAGGGGCTTGCATGCCCCTGAGTAATAACAGTTCAGCTGTCAGAACTAAGACAAGTTAAAACTCCTTTAAAGGGATCACCACAGTTAATGGGGAAAGCCTGACTTCTTAAAGTGGCTATGGGATCTATCACTTTACTTAACATTAGAAAAAATTGAGTTTGGCTGATGCTCCATCTGAATTTGTTTCAGTGATGATTAACGATATGAATTAATACTTTTGCCTATTTGGATAAGATATCCTACTGCATGAGAAAATAATTTTTACCCACAAAACTACAAAATAATTCAGGTTGCTAGACAGTTCTAGGCAACAAGTCCTGCAGACATAGAAGCAGAGCTAATTTCTAATAATACTTAAAGTCAGGTTCCTCAGGGCAAGTCTGGGAAAGTTTTGTTTTGCTCCAAGGATAAAGATTTCATAATCTCTCTATGCAACTGGTTCAGGAGCTGCACCAGTATCAGTAGTTTGGAGTATTTTATCCTTAAATCCTAACAATTTCCTTCATTGCAAAATCTCTTTTCTTCTTTTTCTGTGTACTTCTGAGAAGGGCATGCATCTTCTCCTCATCCTTCTTGTTCAAACAATGGCAGAAGGTATAAGTCGATATACCCTGGATCCAGTCTTTTTCACAATAAGCCAATCTGGTTCCTTCACATTCCTTTTGAACACCACATGCTTCATCCTTCTTAATCATCTGTAGCCTTTCACTGGACTACCTCAATTTCATCAGTTTCTCCCCATTTCTAGGCCAAAAAAACTGGACACAGTCATCTAGTTGCTGCCTCATAGAGGCCAAGCTGGGGGAAATAATCCCTTCTTCTGCCATGCTAACTGTGCTTTAGCTAATGCAATCCAGCATGCAGTTAGTCCACACCACACAAATGTGCCCTGGTGATTCATGGTATTCATCAGCCCAGACACCATCCTACAACAAAGCACATACAATGATATTTGTAAAACATGAAATTAGACTTTCTGAGTCCTCAATTTGCTTTGCCAGTCACCTATCCTCAGATTTTAGTGTCAAAGAAAATATCCACAGCTATGAAACATCCTGTTCTCTGAAGCTTAAAAGCATCAAGGCAATAAAACACCCTTAACCCATGCAAAGGTAAATAAGTTTTATGGAGATATTTTCTTTATTTTCTCCTCAAGTAGAACCACAGTTTAAAGATTTTGCCTGGTACTTTTAGGATTTTAAACAATAAAGGGCCTTTCAGGCCATGTATATTACTGAATCCATTTTCATTCTGCACACATACAACACCTTTTACCTGAAGTTCATGTCTCAGATTGGTGGAGACAGTTCTTTTCTCTAAGTAAATTAAACTTCGAAGTCCACTGTGTGCAGAATTAGGCAAGATAAAAGAATATCCTCTGCCATCATTATTAAAATGTTGAATTTATATTACTACTTCTGCGGTAAGACTTTTTTGTCCATATGGATCAATTTTTAGGAATAAGAAACACATGTGCATGTATAATTTTGATGTTACAGTTTTAACAGTGACCTTACAATTTCTACCATTGAAAATACATAGCTGCCAGCAACACCCATCCTGTCTCCAAAAACTGGCTTCCAATATTCAATGACCTAAAAGGGTCTTTTCTGGTATCTTGACAGATGTGGCTGCTCAATGGAGTCAGCGGTTGTCCCCAGCTAGAAAGTGAGAAAAGCCATTAACATCCTCCGTAAGGCAGGTGGAAGTACTATGAAGCCATTGTTCCAAGGAAAGAGGAGAGGCAGAACAAAATCTGTGGGAATAAATCCTGTTGGAGATTGGAGTACTGAACACAAAGAGAAGCTAAGGGAAACTTCACTTTAAAAAGAGAGAGAAATTCAGTAAGATTGCTACATTTAGTCACTAGCTTTAAAAAAAAAAAATCACATATAGGCTTTAAAATGATGAAGAAGTATGTGCTATATGACAATTAAATCAAAAAAGAAAATCACTGGTTAAAAAACTTCCAGATTCCTAGGGAACAGTCCTTTAACAGTTTCCAGAACCCTAACTTACATAAAAATAAATTCTTGGAAGGAATCTGAAAATCTTGACAGCTGTGAGATTACATTCTTTATCTCATATATCTTATTTTACAAAAACAAGGATGTTTCATTTTTCCACTTGGTGACTTTAGAGATGTTATTTTCACTATGAAGGGCTGGCCAATTGCTTCTGAAAAGGCTTACAACATAACAATGTGATGAGATTCTTGATGCAAGGATTGGTTCTTGAGCATTTCTGTCTCATGGCAATGGCAAAAATATCTTCAGCTGACATGGCAAGATATTTAACCATATACACAAATGTCTTTTTCAAGGATTCTGATAATTGTTCCTTCACCTCTCCCTATTGTTTAGGTTAATATACTTTCATGGTATCAAATCTGTCTCTATTCCTGTGCTCAGCTTTTAATGTGATATTCCTCAGCTTTCATATGTATTACTGGGGCCTTGCTTCTCTGCTTACCATGACCAACATGTAAAGGTAACATGAAGAACTGGGATGGAACCTCCCAGTAAATTACATTTTAGTCATCAATAAATCCACAAGATTTTTTGCATACTATTCAAATCAACAGTGAAGAGGAGAAAGGGCAAAGAAAAAAGAGCCTTACCAGTTTTAAAGAGGCACACACCTTCCATCCCCCAGTAGGCTATTTAACTCTCAGTGGAAAGTAACAACTGCCTCTGCTGTGGTCTCAAGGCCAAATACTCTATGGGGCAAAACCTAACACTTCCTTCAGAAAGTACATGCTAAACCCCTCACCTCCTCCATTTTTCCGCTCATCCAGTGTCTGGGAACTTGAGGACAGTTCATGTTAGCACATCAAGGCCCAGTTTAACCTGTGACCACCTAATAAAGGTAACCTACAGAGAGCCAGCAGAGTAGCTGTGGTTAGCCCAGTGTGCATTGTGTAGATATGGATTGAGATAGCTGGTGTGGGTAAAAGAGAGAAGAGCCCAATTTCACCCAACACACCATCCTCTCCTCTCACGCTGCCTTCCAGCAGCCCTCCCTCCCATCTGCCTCTATCACAGCCAACCTTAATTTACACTGGTGCATCGGGTAGCAGGATCAGCTTGTCAGATGCTGGCCATTTATCTCGTGCTAAAAATAGAGACAGGCAGCAGCAGCAACTAACTGGTAAACGCCTCTTTAATGGTGACTGACATATTCAATCAAGACAATACGCAAGATGTAAGCTGCAAACAATGAAGGACATTTGTATAAGGACAGATAAGACAAAAACAAATAAGCACCCCAGCTTTGCTTATGAGACACATACGAAAGATTTCTGCTGCTCTTTTCAACCACAAGGCTATTTAGATTACAATTACTTAGGGCAAACCAACAATAATACAAGCTCTTCTCCTCCAAGAGAAGCTATAAAAATCTCATTGTTAGCTGCATCATTCATCATGATAACCTCATTTCAACTGAAACAAAATATCTGAGACATCACCTCTCCCCCCTTCCTTCCCTCTTTTATTTTCCTATAATAAGGTCTATAGTCTGGGGAGCTCTCAGGCTGAATTCCATGCACTGTGACTCACAAAATGAAAATCTGTTTTTCTATGCCCACTGTCATTCACATCAGTAGCAATTCATGCAGCAAAAAGCCATATGACATGCACCTCTGATTTAACTGTACTACAAAAACATATCCTAGAAAGAAGAAATAAAAATACAGAGACAAGAGTGGTTCCTGGGATCTGATTTTTATCCACATTTTTAGACAGGAATGACAGGGAAAATATCACAAAATATGCTGTTTTGGTGACAGTTCCAGTTAGGTTATATCATTTCCCTTCACGACTAACATACTCTACATGCAATTGAGGCATTTTTTTTCCCAGTGCAGAAAGTTTCTGTGGAGTAGAAAAAAAGCGGTTAGCAGATAACCTACACTCAAGTGTTTCTCCTCTGGTTATCAGGCTTTCCACTCAATCATCTTTTTGAAGACCAAGAAGGTTTATTGGTTTGATCAGTACCCACTGAGATGAAAATGAAGAGTGCTTTGAAAGTATGAAGTACCAGCAGCTTTAAAAATTATCATCTCCAGCATGTTACACAAGCCTTTATGTGTTCTACAGTAACACACATATTTCATTAGAAATCTGGGGGATAAAATCCCCTCTGCCAATGATGGCTAGGTTTTCCAAAAATAGGAGACTCCACTGCCAAAACCAACAGTCTTTCATCGCTGGGGAAAGGACAAAACAAGCTGCTGGCCAATTAATGGATTACACTAAAATACTCTTTTCTTGTTTTAAATAACATGCTTTGTTTAAATGTCCTTTCCTTTCCGTAATTTTTGGCTTGAAGACTCCATCTCTTTGTTGGTGCACCCATCCTGGCATGTGCAGAGATGGAGAAGACTAAACAGATCAACTGATGAAGGCATACATCTGGAATATCTAGGCCACAAAAACATAGAGGGAACACTGACCTAATGCCAGGGAAAGGTCTTAAACAGGCTCTCTCTGCATCACATTAAATTGCACTACTTAAAAAAAAAACATTCTCAAGGAAGAGGTTGCTAATGGAATAGACCTGACAATTTTTCTGCACCCAAATTATGTTTTCTAAAAGATTCCTACTGTATTTGAAGGGAGCAATTTCTTCAATTAAAAAGCCTCATTTTCTCTGTAATCTATGCAGCAGAATTGCAAAATGTTAATTGCCACAATTTTTTTATAAATCCATGCATTTCACAATTAATGATACAATATATTCATAGCAATTATCTGTTTCCAGTAAAAGTTAGTAAAGTGTTATTAGCATCAGGTGTGAAAACACAGGATTTAATTTGTGCTAATCTGCCCCAGCCTGGGGAATACTGAATTCGTTCTATGTGAGAATAATTTATTTGCAATATTCCTAACTGATATAAACAAATCATTCTCAAGGGAAGGTGAAATAAAGCTAACAGAGAGGTGCAATCATTCCACTAGCCCAGCATTTCCCAACAGTAAAATGCAGACAGAACAGTGTTCCAAAGCTTCTCCCAAAAGAAGTTAAATTCATCTGCTTCAGACCCTTAAGAAAGCAATAATTCTTTGGAGGGCGTCTGTAAAGATATGATCTCTTTCCTTTTTTCTTATATTGAATTGAAAAGGAGGTGACAAACAGGTTTAAACACTGACCAAAGGATTTTACTTTCAAGTTTGTCTGAATTATTTTCTCTCATTTGAGGTAATGCTTCTTTCATTTTCTGAAGCGTCCATTTGCCATCCTTCTACAAGCCTCCCTGTGCAGTTGGGTGGGTGGAAAGAAAGCTACAGAGAGAGGAAAGCACCCGTTTGGTGCTAGAGCTGCTACTGCATCTGTGGCAGGGTGATGGACGAGGCTGGAGCAAGTGACCAGACATCCTGTTTCTGATTTTGACCCTGCAGCTGCTGCACTGCCAAGGCACTTCAGCTCTGGGTGCCTTTGCCTCCTTACTGTAAAGTGTAGTTCAAGACTTGGCCAAGCCTGGAAGGAGTAGAAAACTGCAGAATATTGTTAGTGCCACTAGAGGGGATCACTTGAGCATGCTGGGGACCTGCTGCTCCCACAGGAGTGAGGGAAAGCCCTGTCACTTCCAGGTCAGGCACAGAACTGCCATGGCAAGGTCTAGCATTAGGATAACTAGATTCCAGCCAGGGTGGCATTTTGGACAGGATCTATGCAGAGTCTGCTCTTTGAGTCTTCGCAGTTTGCCATGGGGAACACTGGTGACAGCAAAGCTGATGACAGCTCCTCTACCACTTTGCTGCACAGAACCTTTCAAAATGACCCCCTAGGCCTTTCCTTACTCATGGGTAACTCACATTATCTGATGGTGGGTTTGGCCCACCAAACGTTTTCACACAAACCACCCTTCACAGAAGTGTGCTTCTTAAGAGCCTGTCCTTGAACCCTTAGTCATATTTTGAACACAGCCTACCACAATTATTCATCCCTACAGCTGCTGAAAACATGACAACACTGGAGAAGCTGTGAAACCTGAGGCATGGCATTTTCAAACCTCCACCAAGGAAATAAACAGTATTTTTCATTTTTTATGTTATGCTTGGATACCTTTTCTGTTATCTTGTCAGTGACCGAGGAAAAATGTTCGCAGAGTCTGAGCATGAGCCATAAACAACTTTTGTGCTTATCCAACGCCTCTGTGTTTGCTTTGCTATTTAATTAAGGACTCACAAAGGGTGTTTATTGTTTGTAATCTGTTGCCACTGTGAACAATGTCTACTCTTCTGATCACCACAAAGGCAGTTATGTGCATGCCTGTCAGTGACATGTTTTGTTATCTTACTGAGCAGACCCCGCTGCTGCAGGGGGATCTGATGCTGCAGCTTGGCGTGTCCCTGAAATAGCCAGATACCATAAGGGCAGTTCCTCACCAGATTGCCACTGTGAAATCTCCTTCTGCACTCGGACTGGAAGCAGTTATTTTTACTCTTAATCTGCTTTTTTTTTTTTTTTTTTTTTTTTTTTTTTTTTTTTATAAGATGGTACAACACTAGGTACACAATTAGCAAATTGCTCATTCTGTTCTGCAGGTTTAATAAGACAAGCTATGGCTGCAACCAAAATAATCTATTTGCTCACCTTTCCGTCTATTCAAACCTATGAAAAACAGCTGACTGAAATCTCTGGAAACCAGAATTAATAGGATAATCTTGTCCCCTACACAGTGTCCTACTTTCTGTCTCCTTGTATCCCAAGAAACAATAAGTGTACTTTACAAGAAGATCATTAAAGTGATAGCAATCACAATGTAAATCCACATTAGGGCAATACAGGTGCCCTTACCAAAGTACATCTAGAGGGGATCTTCAAAAAATTTTCTTTTGGGAGTATGCTTTCATTTGGCCCAATTGGAGGAATTTTACTGTTGGGCGGGTACTTTGAATTCCACCTACCATCATGTTAAGAATAAACAATAAACCTCAAACCAATATAAGTACATCTTGTCTGTATGGCAGCAGAGGCTGATTACTCTGAGCAGAGTGTAGGTGGTCCCTGCATGATGGAAATCTGACTGATGGGCACCTATTTAAATGGGCAGGCTGCTGATGAAGGTTTCTAGATGCTGGATGTGAGATAACTTGAGCCAGCTTTCTTACAGTCAGCACTGACTCCAAAAAATCAATACGCAATGCCTTCTTCTGCTTAAACATGTATGTAAAGCTTGGAGACTAGATTATATTTTCAAAGCCATAAACCATGCTGTCTGCTCACAAATTACTTTGGGGAAACTTGTAAAGTATCCTTTGATCATCTGTAGGCTCAAATAAAAACAAAAAGGTTTCAAATTGAATTGTTGTCACTTGCATGCCTATCTATACAGCTGCACCTTAATTTCTCTAGGAAACTCACAAAACATGAATTATGCATGTCTTAAAATGCTACAAAGGCATAATATAAGGTTAGCTGCCTGTCTGAATTATTCTATTCAGACATCCACGACTATATAGAGAGTCTGAAAAAAAGGTTTTAGGTCTGACAGTGTCATACTATCACCATAGACATCAAAGAACTTTTTCTCACGCAAGAGTTGACAAAATGTGTTTCGTTTAATGAATAAGAATTGGGTAAAGCATGAGATCATAAATGTTTCACTAAAATACAGTAAAATTCTTCCAACTGTGAGCAAAGTGCTGGTTTAATTATTTTTGAAACTGAAAATGAATAAACCTATGTTGAATCTCCACAACATAAACTGAAGAATGATGATGGCACACTATGCCATTTTGTCATCAAAAGAAAGTCTTAATATGTGTTTTAAGAACCCTTGAGAGCAGGCACTGAAACCTGTGGGGAAATTCAATCACTTTGCATGTTTTAGTGCCTGTCATTTCCCAATTCAAGAGAGGAGGAAATAATTCTCTGTATGTGCACACAGACCTCCTACAGACTCTCAATGTATAAGCTACTGTGATTAATCAAAAGTTTGAAATTAAACTAAAAAGCTCCTTTTCTTCAATTATGATTAAACATAAAAGCAATCAGACTATATTTTTTAGTAGAATGCCCAAGTCTCAAGTGCCACCAAGCAGTACTGAGAGTGTCCAGTTTTGTTTTGAAGGTTTTAAGGAAGGAAGGAATAGAGGAAGGAATAAAACAAATGATCCCATCAGGCAAGGGAATAGTAAATTGTAACTAAGTGGTGTTTCATACACTGCCATGACAATCAAGTTATTGAAAAGCAGTAAGACAAAGAGAAGATGGAAGATTTAATTTTTTCTTCACACAAGTAAATGACTGCATCTTGTGAGGTCTGCTCTCTTCCCGTTCACTTCTGAAAGGATGGGCTGAATGCTCCCCGGGCCCACATGGCCTTTGCCTGCCAAATTTTCAAAAGTGACTGCACAGAAATAGGTACCCTTAGCACTCAGGGAAGATGTAGACAGAATACTAACATGCTGTGATCACCAAAGCCTCTTGCCAGATAAGGATGAAAAATAGTGGTGGGTAAAACCATGGGCTGCACTGGCAGCTGTCACTCACCAACAACATGGGTAAACCTTGGGCATCACCATATAATGTATCAGCCCCCACAAACCCTCAAGTGCTTCACAAGCCCACACAACAACAATTTGCTTCACTCACAGATCCCTTCAGATATTTATCAGCTGAGTAATTCACATCACCACTGCATGTCATTTGAATTGGATAAGAGCACAAAAATCTCCTTATGACTCTAAGAAAGGATGTAGATAAGCAAAACATAATTAGAGATGTGTTAGAAATGAGAAAAGCAAGTCCTTAGCATTCCTTCCTCTTTACAGAAACAGTTATAAAATCAATAATTATTTCTGCAGGCAGAGATCCTGGGCTCAGGATCATGCAGCACAGTGCCACCACCAGACAGAAACCCTAGAAGCCCAATGGCAAATGTTTCAAGTTTGCCCCACTGAGTTAAGAATTGCCCATGTCTTCAATGACACATGCAGTAAGACACAGTGCAAATGTTACTGAACCTGACAGAACTGATAGGTGAAGTCGCAAGACTACCAGCAACAGAAAATACAAGTAGGAAACTAGTCATATCAGAGAAAAAACTCCCTGATCTCCTGTGAACCTCCACAATAGTGCCCAACACTGCAAAGTATATTTCTTTGTTTTCCTTTTAGGGTGATCTGGGCTGGTGCCAGAAATGGAACCATACTTTATTTAAATTTCCTAGGATTGCTAATAATATTTCAACTCATGTTGTTTGAAATTATGTAGACAAATCCTTCTTCTACTGAGATATAAGGCCTGAAAAAGACATTTATACGTTTATTTAAAACAACCACATATTATGAACTAGCCTTTATAAAGTT
Source organism: Oenanthe melanoleuca (assembly GCF_029582105.1). NCBI lineage: Eukaryota > Metazoa > Chordata > Aves > Passeriformes > Muscicapidae > Oenanthe > Oenanthe melanoleuca. Next base: position 102,397,128 of record NC_079335.1, on the reverse strand, counting down.
GCCCTTTAAGCTCTTGATTTTAGCAACCCTATGCTGTTCAGTGAATTATCTTGCTATTGCTCCTTCTATGTTCCTGGATCATTAGGTAGGAGAAGCATGTCAGAAATTCCATGTAAGAACAAGCCTCTAGGTCACCTGGCAATGACAGCATACATGTTGAACTTCTTTTCCTCTTTAGCCAGGGCTCTGGTACTGATGCCAACTTGCCTGATAGAACTCTACAAAGGTTATTCTTCACTGTGACCTAAAAATTTATCTTCACTCTGAAGCAGAAAACAGTCATTGGGACAACTTCAATAATAGACAGTTCCAATTAGAAGTCAGGCGTGATCATTCCTGCTGGCACTAATATAACATTTGAGTCTGGTGACTTTAGAACACCTGTAAGGCACATGCTGACAGAGCAGCAGTCTCACTTTTCATTCCCAGCCAACAGTCCTACAACCAACATGTCCCAGGGAAAGGCTCAATATCCAGTCAGAGGATCCCAACAAAGATAAGGATGACAGCTGGCCACAAAAATGTGAGTTTGCTTCATTCTTAGAAAATGCCAGAGATACTGCTCAGCCTCATGGCAAATCGGGTAAAAATTGGATGTCTAGGGACCACTAAGACAGACCTATTCTTTATTGCTTTTCTGAGGGTCAGAAGATTGGCTGAAGCTTCCAGAATTTTTACTGAAGAGCTTTATGGCTGAATTTTTATTTCACTTGTTTTCAGGGTTTGGGGGGGGGCGGGTTTGCTGTGGGGTTTTTTTCGTGTGTCTGTGTGTGTTTGTTTTGTTTGCTTGTTACTTCTGCCTTTTTTTATTTTTTGTTTGTTTGTTTTGGCTTTTTTGCTTGTTTATTTGTTTGTGGGTGGGGTTTTTTGGGTTGGTGGGAATGGGTTGGGGTATTTTGGGTTTTTTGTTTTGTTTTTGTTTTAGCAGCCTAAACTGCACAGCACTCTGTCATTATTGTGTCTGCCCTCAAATATTTTATCCCTTTAGTGCTCACTTGAAATGAAAGGGAGGCACAGAAATATCACTGCAGTACTCTCTCTGCATTATTTACAACCTTATTGGCTGCAGCACTTGAGCACAATACTGCTAACATAAAAAGGCAGATTTTTCTCTCAAATCAGGACTTTAGTCTCGTAGTCTGCAGCGCAACATGACTGAAAAAGGTCTATGAACCTCCTTACGTCTCCCATCCTCAATCCAACACTTTCTAAACGCTGGCATTCCAATGTGCAAAGCATTCAAAAAGATAAATCTCCAGCCTTTTAACAGAATCGGAATTAGTAATCCCTGTGCATCTAGGGAAGAATATATGGCATTGTTTCACTATTCTGCCCAGTTATTCCCACCCCGCCTTTTTTTCTTGCCTTGTTAAAGTCCTCTGAAGTTGCCCTCATTTCCTTCCATGTCTTGTTCAAAAGCTGAATGCAGATACAGAAGAACTCCTCAAACGATCTGTCATGGGTGAAGAACATGGGATGGAAATCATTGCAGGTCTCACTGGCTAAAAATAGAAAAACAAGGGCTGGTGGAATAAAACATGTACAGGCAGGAGCTTAAAAAATAAATGTAAAATACAATCAGCCACAAAATTCAGAAAGCAGAGTATTTGAATGAAATCCCAGCTCTTGGAGCAAAGGATGTCAAAACACTATTGTGAAAAGCCAGCCTTGGTCTACAGTCTTAAAGACAACAAAACACAATATAGACTCTTATCTTTAGGAGACGGACAGCAAGAAGAGGAAGCAACTATCTGTTTGCCTGACTATTCTCTCAATGTTTTTTGTTGTCCACCTTGCCTGCTGAGAACCAAACACCAAACACAGGGCCCATCACTCACAAAAGAGTATTAGATTAACGTACACACTGAAATGTGAAGCTCTGCTGACACAGAAGATGATCTACCATATTATACAGAGGTAACAATAAAAATATTGACAGATATAGAGATGAGAATATAACTAATTATATTTGCTCCTTGAAAATAACCAGAATCAAAAGCAATGGATCTTCTATAATCTACCCCTTATCCGAGACAAACACAATAAAAACCGAAAAAACTACACCAAAAACCAATCCCCAAACATCCTTATTTTTAATCAAATACTGGCTTTAAGGAAGTAAAAATATCAAGGAACACTGTAGTGATGATCCCAAAATTGAAAAGCAGGAGTAAGCTGTGATTCTCCTTGAGCAAAGAATGAATTTTCAAAAACTAAGGACTGAAGCAGTGATACCTATCTGAGTAGAGAAGGGCCTTTAGCCAAGGATGAATAAATTTTCAAACTCTGCCATGACTTGCAGAGCCACTTCCGTAGTATATCTGTGTTCTTAAAAAATCAAAGAAAAATGTCAGGCCAAATAAGCTTTCTTTAAATACCTAGTCCCCAAATCTCTCAGCTTCAACTTTCACCTCTTCATGAGTGCTCTTTTGAACTTTTCCCGCAATGACTCATATGCTTAAATAGCATCATCTTTCTTTACTTCAGGATCAAGCAGCCACTACTTAGGCAAACTCCCTCCTGTGCAAGAACAATGGAATTATCAAGCACTGAGATAAATCACATTTTCCTGGGGCTGAATGACTGTTTAACATCGACTTTCTCTCACTGGAACAGGACAAATTAGAATTAAGACCCTGTGGAGGAACAAGTGAATGGCTCAGGCAGGCTGACTCTCTGCACTAGGTGCAGACACAGTTTTGGTATACCTCTTCTAGCCACAAAATTCCCCTCTCAGTGTGTTCAGTTACCTCTGCTGCACCACCAGCTCTGCTGTAGAAACACGAATTGTGTTTAGAACCACTTGAACCCTCAAAAAAAAAAAAAGTTTCTGATCTTTTCCAGCATGCAGTATTCCAATTAGAAAGCAAAACTCTGAAGCTTAATTGTAAATTTGAAGCTTAATTTTAACATCAGATTTACTAAAATCTAATCAATTCTCCAGCTATATGGCAAGGATGGGATGTAAATTTGGAGCAAAGGTTTAATTCTAATCAAGTAAACCCCACTTCAAAGGATTTGCAGTCAAGAGGGAATTAGTCAAAGGAGAGACCTATATTTATGAGGAACAACTCAATCCCTTCAAGAGAACAAAATGCCTAAGGTGTGCTTTTCAGAACAGCTTCCATTCATTCCATAGGAGCTGCAAGGGCTCAGCACTTCCAATAATCAGACCTTCAGCCTGTAATAATGTCAGAGACCAACAGAACAGATTCTCAGAGGGCACCTGTCTTTAAAGTAAGAAATACTACATTGATGAGCAGAAATAAAATAACACCAAGTAAAAGAATGCAGTGCGTACCTTCACTGTATAAATCACAGCATGAAACAAGGCAATAACCCTAGACATACACTGGCCTTTCTGATCCTCCTCAAAGCCTGAGCTTCTCATTCAGCTCCTGCTCATAAAAATCAATAAATCAAAATTAAAGGCTAGGAATTCTCAGAAAATTGATCATCAATTCTAACTCATGCTCCTTATGATAATCAGCCTCAAAATGTATCTACTATACTGACTGTTCTGCATGCAGAATTAAAGATGCCACCTCTCCCCACCTTATTTTATAGGTAGGCAATGGATAGTGTTTTATGCCTTTCAGTTTCAAAATGAAAGAGTATAAATCACTGTTACTGATATAAATGGAGAAAGCTGGGCCTTTTTGAAGGCAGGGTGAACATCTTAAGGCACAAAACAAATCCCAGGAATAATTCAAAACCAAATGATAAACAGCTTTTTAAAAATTCCCACCATCATTCAGATAGCAGAGAAAAGAAATAAATCCAGTCTGCTTCAGCAGTAGCCTTTTGTATGCCTTGAAAATTCTATCTATACTAATACAAAATCATAGATTTCAATGGAAAAATCTTCAGGCTGCAGTTCTAGTTATATCTATGTTCTGCACAGAATGTTTAAATACCTAATGAAGGATAACTCTTGTCCAAATTCTTTCCTTCTCCTTTTAACAGTGAGATGAGCATGAAGGAAAAGGTGATGCTGTTGTGCTATTGTGTAGAGACCAAAGGAAGACTAAGTTACAAACTGCTGTCATTGCCCACTCTCTCCAGACCCAAATCTGCATCTCCAATATCAGAGCCTGCCTCTCCCTGCAGAGTGAGCAAATTTAAAGGCTGGTCTGTTTTACTAATTAAAAACTTCTTGAATTTATTTTTTCACAAACTTGCAATTTGACTAGTTCTGAACTGAAACAGAGTCTTGGAAAAATGTTGAGACCTTCTGCCTAAGAGCTGCATGCAAAATTCTGATCCTTAAACCCAGTACTTTCTAACCATCCTTTCTACAAGCAAGGACCAACCACATTTACAACCACATAAAAACAGCCACAGCTACAATGTGGGGACACAAATCATCATGATTATTCACCATCAAGTTTTAATTATGCCTCTGAGAGGTCACCTTCCAAAGGCAAGCCACAGATGTCTAGTCTACATAAATCAGGTGAAGATCTTGTTGATTTTCACTTCTTGGCACAATTCTTGGAGCTGTAGATCAATATGCCACCTCTCAGGATACAAGTAGTCCCTCAAGTTTCTAGCTGATCTGTAGCTGGAACTTTGAGAAAGAAGCTTGGTTCATTTCTCATCATAAATTGCACTGCCAAAAAAGGAGCTATTTTGTACCTGGAAGTTTACGTGGTTACTACAGTGTGTATTTTTAGTGTTTACCCAACACAATTTTGTCTATCAGTTGCTTCCTAAATTACAATAAAGATATTCAAGTATCCCAGACTGTTTGAGGAGTAAACAGATTTGACATGTTACATTGTTCATCTGTGGATTAGTAGAAAACGACAAGAGGGGGAAAACAACTGAGAAAGAAGAAAAGAGTTATACCTTCATTTTGTACCCCATCTCTAAACACCTTTTCCCAGGAGAAAGAATATAATCAGAATTTCTTTTAGCTGTGTCAAGAACAGCTAGGTATTTGCATATTTGCATAAGCCTGTCTTGAAAGGGAACAGATTATGTGATGATGTTTCAATAAGTGTTTTGCTTGAAGTACAGCAGAGATTTAAATTTCAAAGTTGCTGTGGGGAACTGAATATGGACAAAACGGATTTTTCCATGCAAGACACATTCCAGGAAAGGACCAGTGCACCAGACCAGACAGCAGGCTGCTGTGTCACGTCACTGTCCAAAACAGTATGAGCAAAAGGTCCCTAGTTCAACAGAAACTGGCTGATTGCTGTAAGGGTTCATTACATTCCCCCCCATGTTAAAAGGTAGATACATGTAGATATCTTCTACATGTGGTTTCCGCTTGAAAGGGAAGGAAAAGATTAATACAATTTCTTATCTTAGATGGTTTTGTGGAACACTAGGAAATAACACAGAGATAAGAGCACCCTGCCCCTAAAGCTAAAACAGCAAGGAGAGACACAGTGATACACCTCTGTAGACAAGGTACTGCCCTTGATCTTAAGAAATCTCTGCTTTCTTTCTGACTCTGCTAAACCGCTGTGTTGATACTATTCATCCCTCACCGTGTCTTTAAAATGGTATGCAGTCATTCTGACCTACCTTGTGAAGTTCTTGAATTCAAGAGATGAAAAAGATTGCACTGGTATGAAAGCCATATCTATCACTAAGGGAATGTTTGAAACTAGGAACCATCCAATCCATTATTTACAAAATCCATTCACGATGCTATGGGGGATCAAGATGAGGTGAGTTAAACAGTCATTTTTCTGTAAATTTAAGACCTATGAAATTTGGAATACATATGAAAGACAATCACAAATGAGATACTTCATTCAAGAATGTCAGCTATGTACAATTGTTCTACAAAATAGAACTTCAATAGACCTGATAAAGTACATAATAAATAAAAGTGATAAGGTTGCTGTGTATTCTCAAATATTTCAAAATCAGGGTGTCAGCTTAAATCAATCATATTATTATTCAGTTGGCCATCTAGACACCTGGCCACCTGGCAAAAATGCTGTCACGCAGAGGCAGGCAGACACCTGTGGTGAGGAGTCAGCCTCTGTGCTAGGGGTAGTATTAACAGATTCTGTGCACCCTGAAACTCATCAAGAAAAGCATCCTGAAGTTGCATTGGAACAATTTTGAGGTGAGGGAAACAGTGATGCAGAATCCAGGAAAATTGGTTTGCAAAGTGTCAGGGAGAGAGGGCTTCAAAAACATCTCCCTGTCTGAAAGGTACCTGGGAGCCATGTGATCCAATTTTCAGGGAGCTGTTCTTTCTCTTCCTGAGCTGCTGCTTAATTCAGTGTGAGTCATTTATCCCTTCAGTTGTTTTCCCAAATTTCACAGAATGGAGATCATAGTATTTCATCAGAGAGGAGGTGGGTGGAAAGAACCACTGCACTTTCAGAAGTGCAGCAAGATCCACAAGTGAAGAGTGCCATACAGACCTTGGAAATATCATCTCCACTTGGCATGGCCTCCTCTGGGATTATTATTTGCCAATAAGAGAAGGACCAAAGAGCAACTAATTCTCACTAGCACTCAGGAGGAGAAGCACTGTAATTTCTCCTTCTCCCTGAAGATGCAGTACAGTAAAAATAACTACTGCCATGACTATTTTTATATATGCAATCAAAAATTTTCTCAGTAATACAAGTACATATAAGAAAAAGAGCACCTAATACTGCAGAAATACAGTGATTGCCAAGTTTTCTGTACTGCTGATCCCTGTGGTCTGCCAGCAATAGTTTGAACGTTTGGTTACCCTTCTGGCACATGATAGGGAAATGGTGTAATTTAAAGCAAGGAATGCCACTGGCAGTGGCAGTGCAGTAATGAAGTAGTAATGTTGCTGCCAGCCATGGGATTTTCTTTCCTAGGAAACAGTTCTTTTTAGAAGACTCAACTGGTACTAGAACAAAAGACACCAAAATTGCTTAGCAACACAGGGCTACAAGAGAGCTTCAACATTTTACCTTACCTGATCACATATTTAGTTGGAATATAAACTATAAGAAATTGCTAAGCATGCAGCAAAACCCATCAACTCAAACTCCTAAGAACATAAGGCAATACCACGTCTCTGAACCCATAAGATCTATAATGCACTATAGAGGGAAACTGGAAATAAAAGCACACATAAAAGGCATCCTACCATCTGCAAGTTTCTCAAGGCTGATAATAAATTTTAATATGCAATGAAAAACAAGGTGTGTTGGTTTCACGGAGTGGGAGGGACTCTCCTGTCTCTGGGAGCTTCCCCTGTGAGCTGCTGGCACCAGCTGATTTGGTGATGGACAGCTCGGGAAACCAATGGAAGGTTATTTCGCTATCACAAATCACATGGGTTTAAGTTAACTACCCTCTTTCGGTTTCCGGCTGCTGGGAGGAGAGGTGGCTCTGGCTGGGGCCTCTGGCCCGTCTTCGGGCTCGGCCTCGGCCCTGGCCCTGGCCCGTGTGGCCCTGGCTCCGCATGGCCCCCGGCCCCGCTCGGCTTTCGGCTCGGCTTTCGGCTCGGCTTGCTCCCCTTTCCAAGTGGCATGGCTGAGTGGGGGGATGGGGCAACCACCAAAGGCTCTCCCTTCCCCCCCATTCTGAGAAGAGAGGCCCGAGATGATGCACGTGGCTCAGAGTTTTCCAGCAACAGCCTGGCCTGGCTTCTTCATGATCTGAATACAATTTTAACTTCTTTATGCCTGGATAAGATTCTCGATTTTCCTTAACTCCCCTGAATGAGAAGGAACAAACCATGGAGTCCACAGAAGTCAGCAGAATGAAGAAAAAGTTCCGAATAAGAAAAGATTGAAAAGATGCAACTGATAAGTAGCTGAAAACCTTTTTTGGGGGCTGTGAGGGGATTGTGATTTCACTAAAATTCCTTTAAACTGTGAAATATACTTGGGAAGGTTTGGGGTGCTTGAGAAGAAGACTTTTTGCCTTGGGGAAATGGAGCTCTCTATTTTGGGACTGGAATATGAACAGAGACATTTGATAGAGAAGGAGATGAAGAGAATTTTGGTTTTTTGCACCAGCCTGCCTTTAAAAGTAGTACCCCATGTGTGCATCATAACCCATAACATGGCTCTGGAAGGACTGTGTAAATGGGAGGAAATTCATGGTTCTGTATGTCCCGGGTGGATGCAGACTGTGAAGGTGAAGGCACCCCCTAAGCCATAACTACAAAAGGGACTTTTCTCTCTTGAGTGAACTGAAATGATTATTTGGGTGGATAACTGACTGAAGTGTTCTCTGTATGTTGTTGGTAAGAAATGTGGAATGAAGAGAGGAGAGAATAATCTAGGAATCTCATTCTGAATTTTTTTTTTGTGTGTTATTAATAAATTTCTTCTTTTACCTTTTTAAGTTTTGAGCCTGCCTTGTCTCTACTCCTGGGTCCCGTCTCTAAAAGAAATTAAATATATTAAGGTTGGCAAACCCAAGTCACCCTGTGACACAAGGATTCCATGAAACTTCAGGACTAGGACACTCATGGCATATGCAGTCCCAAGCTCTTTGGTAACTTCCGCAGATTTGCTTTAAAGGTGACTGCAGCTTTGTCAGAAAAGCATATCCTCTCCCCAATATATCATTAAATAAAGGACCCATTCTTTAAAAATCCACTACTCCCACTGTCCCAAATAACAGCGGTGAAAGATGAACCCTGACTACTGCAGCGCAACTCAGTAAAACCCTGCACTCATCACTACCAACAGATCCAGCAGTCCAGAAGTGGCATTAAGTAGGCATCAGACTAATTCTGCCACATCTAGCAGTGATGGTGAACTGAAAGAAACCAGTGGGGCCAGTAGTGTCCACAAAGGCAGGTTCACTTTGTAAAGATAATTCCCTCTGCAACTCTCAGTAAATACATAAGTTTCACTGCACCTTTCCTGCTTAGACCAGACCTGAAAACTGAACACTGTAGTTTGGAAATGCAAACAGAAAGTCAAATTACAAAGATAATTTTTTAAAAGGCTCTTACATGAAACTAGGAAATTAGAAAGATTACTAAGATCATCATGCTGATAAGAGTTCCCTGTCTTGTGCAAGAGCAGTCTACTTACGTTTCTGACAAAACAGGTGCCAATTATAAATAAATCTGAACTGCCTCTTCAATCTGTCATAGCACACTGCAGGGCAACAACTAAGTTCTCTGCTTCCCTCTTGATTTCTCCACTACTTCCAGTACTAAAAAGAGGACTAATCAATAACAATAAGAAAATGCAGTTTTAAAACCTGATGCATAAATTGAAGTATCATCTTCAGAGGTGAGAAAGCACTTCATATGAATTAGTCATGCAGTTCTAGAAGAAAACTCCTTGAGAGTGGAAATTTAATGAAAAAACAAGGGCTTAAATTCATCATACAAAAAAAATTTCTTCTTTTGGAAAGAAAAGGACATAGGCCCACAAATACATATCTCTAATTATGCTCTCGCATACTTATATTATCTCTGAATAAAAATACAGAATCATAGAATTATCTACATTGGAAAAGACCTTCAAGAATACCAGAGTGTTAGTTGATTAACGTGAGAAATTTGCTTTGAGCCTAAGAAGACCTTATGGTCACTTCTAGCAAACATATAAAATAAGATGGAAATAGACATATCAAGAAAAATCTACAGAAGGTTGGTTAACAAAGAAACATATTATACAAAGCTTTCTTTAAAATGTTAACACTGCTTCTCTGACATCTTGCAAAGCACAGAGGGTAATGATGGCTACATGAAAGCTTAAAAATTACCAATGAAACCACCATATAAAAACCCACTTCTCACAATTTATAGACCTGCAGATTGTCTACTTGAAATCCAGCAGACACAGGTAGTGACACTGACAAAAAGCCAGCTAAGCTCAGACCTATGAAAGGAAGCACCTTCTTACATCTGTTCCTTTACCTGCTGCACCCTTTCTCTCTTAAGCTCACAAAGAAACTAGACTTAATCTCATCTCCAGACAAATCAGGACGAATGTCAGTGCCAATAGGGGAGGTATATATGCAGCATTTATAAAGAGCAGTGTAAAAGCAATCACTCTGTGCAACCACCCATTTTAACCCTACAGTATCCATTGGCAAAGTTTATTCCTAAAATCAACATTTTGGCACATTTTCAAATGACTCTTGCAGCACCTCAGACACAAAACTCTGAGGGCTGGGGTCACAAGTTCCTGGGTGCAGAGACAGACATTTGCTCTGCCCCTGCTTGTGCAACCTCCCACAAGCATTGCAATGAGAAACTGCCTTTCATGGCAGAGTAGCTGACTTCTCATGTCTTATTCTGACCAGTTTAGAAAGCACCAGTTTATTGCTTCTCCTCCTGAAGGGATTCTTGCTAAAAAGCAAATGCTTAACTCTAATTACTCATTTTCTTTATTAGGAAGTTACATAGATGGAATTACAGGTTATAACTCATGCCTTTCCGAAGACCACCCGTGAGATACTTCATCCAGAATATATTCTGGTTACTATTTGAAATACAGACAGTGTTGTTTTGAGTCACAAGAGAGAACGAACTGTCACTGAAAATTAATTCTGCTTTAAGTAGGCTGGCTAGGGCTCCATCTGTAAACAAAACTTAAACTAGCCTATGAAAACCTGCAGGAAAAAAACCACAAACAGTAACTTGGGAAATCTATGGATTTTTTTAGGTTCTCTCTTGCTACCTAAGCAGCTCACATTCCCTTCCCTGTTCCCAGACAGGGACCTCCTCATCAGGTTTTTAAAAATCAGATTTTTAAAACTATACTGCAAAGAAACAATGTAGTCCTTGCATAAGACAACTAGAGTAAAGAACGTATTTTTGGGGGGTGTTTGGTCTTCCAAGTGAGCAAAACTAGGAAAACTACAAGAAGAAAAACAAAATGAAAAAATGGAGAAGCCAAAAAAACAACAGTCAAGTCAGGAAGGAAAATAATCTTTTTCCTGGAACCAAGGTATTCCTCCATTAGGAAAAAAAAGTTACAACTGAATTACCCATGCAGACCTGGCACAAATCAGATGATCTGTACTCACCATCAGAGGTATCTGTATATGAGATGCCTGGTCTGCTGCATTTTTATGATAGGCTGTTAGGCTGCCTTCTGTGCCCCCATGGTGGGGTATGAGAGAGCTGGCTGCCTGATACCGCTGCCTAATCATTCAGGTCAGCTTCCAAAATGTAAAAGCTGTGAGGACAAAGGCCAGTTACCTAGAAAGTGAACTAAACTCACCCAGCTCCTCTACCATCACAGAAAATGGAACATTCTAATTTCAACCACTTGCTTTGAATCAACCCCAGATATAGTCAAAATGCCAAACAAGGTAACAGATTGAGACACAGGAGGAAATGACATCAATATCAATTAAAAAAAAAAATTGTCTGTGATTAAGGTGAAGGAGTTCATTATATCACACATCCTGGAGAAGTGGCATCTCATCTTTCATATCAGATCTGTTGTGAGCTATGCTGAAACTACATTGCTTGCTCAAGAATCAGGAGATGCACACCTAGTATCTGCCCTTGACTTCTTTGAAAATATGTGCATTATCACCACTACTACAGCCTCACAAAGGACAATGCACCTTAGCAGTAATACCTCTCCTGCCTTCCCTTCTTCATCTCTACAAACTGTACCTCCTTTAAAATATGCATATTTGTACATGCATGCATTAAATTGCCAAATAACATCTTTCTCCCCCTCCCTTTGTGAAAATAAAATGTGAGAAAGAAGAAACTGGCCACTGGATACAACTCTGCACAGGCAAAATCTTGTGCAATAAGACCCAGGCTGGGAACACTCCTCAGCATGTCTACAGCCCACTCTCTATTCCATTCTTGGTCTGACATGGGCAACCAGCAGCTCTAAGCTTGGCAGCGACAGCATAGTGATGTGTGGGGAAATCTGTGGGCAAATCTTTCCACTCTCAATCCTTCCTGGAACATAGATGCCTCTGCTGAGGCAAAGGTCATTAACTCATGGTGAAAACTGCACCTTACTTATCTAACTGCAATCACCTACATTATTTTCTCCCCCTACAAATAGTCTTTATCTGTAAATTATGTTTTTAACTCTCTGGGCTACAGTCCCAAAGTCAGACTGACAGAACAAAAAAACAACAACAAAAAAACCAAACTGCTGAAGCATAATCTTTTTAACATAGACCAAACTGTGTAATTGCTACTCACAAAATGGGAAAACAATGATGTGGCAGAGTGCAAGCTGCTCAGTAAACATTGAACCTCAGTGCTTGTTAGTGTTTTTATCCAAGATCATCACCATAACACACTAAGCGCCAAGCATTTTCAAATGGCTTTGTGAACATTAATCAATCTCTAGAAGGACAGTAGTTAATACTCACTCTTCAAATGTCAAGCTTGACCTCTTGAAGGGCAAATGGAAAATCAAATTAATTAGGCCACAGTCTTAACAAGAGAGTCTATTTAAATAATACATTTCCAAGTGACACATTCAGCTCATAAGTTACTCCACTGGAGTTTTTCACTTCATAGACCAATATGAACCAATACGTACAATCCTACAGCTGACAGAGCATAGATTTGGATATGTAGAATTACTGTTATCAAAAGCTGTGTTTTAGAAATGTTTAATTAGGCTGTAATATTGCCCTATTTTCTGCTATTGCTCTTCTTTATAGGCTGAAACATTAAACCAGCATTTCAGTCATAAAAAAAATAGTATTTAAATGTTGCATTTTAGTATGGAAAAACAGATCGCTTGCTTAAAGGTATTCTAAAGAGTGCAAACACTTTAAAATTAATTCCTGTCCTATCACCTAGGGCATTTGCATTGTATACTAACAGATATAATTAATTGTAACTCTGAACCTTATAGTTGCTAAAGAAGCTTAGAGAATCAACTAGTTCAGGTTAAGTGAAGCTGTGCAGGTTGTCTCCGCATGATGCTGGAAGATAAAAAGCCCTTGAGTATGAACGAAGTAAATACATGGGAGACTGAGAGAGGAAAGAGGCCGAGACTTTGCTGAGGTCACATCTTTGTAAAATATCAGAATCAGGACAATAAAGATGAAATTTAATCTACAGTATAATGTCTCAGGTATTAATAATAGCACAGTATTCCCTGGGAGCTTGTTACATTACTTGTAGTAGTCTCTAGTTTTACTGTTGTCATTGTTATATGAGAAATATTTTCTCTTTTGTATTGTAAATCCATAATTTGTTTTGTCCTGGTTGGCTACAAGAATTGAATAAAGTAATTTTTACATCATGACTTGAGGTTCCATAATACATTTATTTATTTTCAATTTATTCCACCCTGACCATGAGTAATAGCCTAATCTTTCCTTGAGGATCTTATTTGCTGAAGTGTACTATCACTCGCTCCAGAAATATGCATGAAGATCACAGAATAGAGACATGAAAGATGAAAATAATGATTTCTCAGAAAAAACAAAGAAAATAGAGGCAAGCAAAACCCTCAGCTGAAATTTCTCTGCTGGACTATGGCTGTATTTGAAAAAGGATCTAAGCTAACCTTAGAAAATCTCTCTAATTTTATTATTACTCCTATTGCAGACATTTAACAATTTCTGACAGGAAGATGCAAGTCATCTTGTATATATAAGACCACTCTTTGTTTCTGCATTTCAATTTAAAATTAGTTCTCAAAATTTAGGATTATTGCTTGGCTGTTTTTATAAAGCTTTATCCTACTCCTGTCTCAAGAGATATTGCATATGAGGCAAGTGAACCATCCTCACATTTATTAAAATAAACTCATTCATAACACAAGCTTAACAATATATATTCATCTGGAAAAAATACCATCATGTCCTAAGAAAGCACTTTCCAAATTTTCTCGACTGAATCTGACCATCTGTGGCATCATACACAGGTTATTAGCATCAATTCAAAAACTATGAAGGAATACATGTGGAAAAGGAAAGTGTTTCCCAGTCTACAATGGCAAGTTAGAGAAATAACATTTCCAAACCAACCATCAATAAATAATTGAGATTTCAAGTGAGTTTTTGAAGAAATAGCTAAATTTCTCCATCACCGATAGAATAGGTTGGATATATTGGTTTCAAAATTACTAAGGCAAAAGAAGCACCCGACTCATTCTTTTAGAAAAATAGCATCAACTCCTTCCCATTTAAATTTGCAAAAAGTAGTAGAAACTTTTTCTATATTAGATTAAAATTTAGCAGTCAAGAGTTTTTCCCAGCAAGGAATGACAAGAAAATATTAACTGAATTGAATTCGAAAACTCTGTGGTTTTGGTTTAGGGATTGTATTTGAATAATTTTTAAACTGGAACCCAACCTGGTTCAATATCTGGAAATACGTCCTGAGCATGAACTGGCTTAGTTTAGTGGAATGGCTCAATTGAAAGTGGAAACACTCTATCCCCAGTTGTAAGTTGTTGGGCCTGGAGAACTCTAAGCTGGTCATTGCAACTATTTCTGCTCCTGCTGGAGAAAAATTGCAGTCAAACTGCTCTATGTATCTGTGTATCTGTCACAGGAACAGAGCTCCCCTCCCCTCCTCCTCTCCTCTCCTCTCCTCTCCTCTCCTCTCCTCTCCTCTCCTCTCCTCTCCTCTCCTCTCCTCTCCTCTCCTCTCCTCTCCTCTCCTCTCCTCTCCTCTCCTCTCCTCTCCTCTCCTCTCCTCTCCTCTCCTCTCCTCTCCTCTCCTCTCCTCTCCTCTCCTCTCCTCTCCTCTCCTCTCCTCTCCTCTCCTCTCCTCTCCTCTCCTCTCCTCTCCTCTCCTCTCCTCTCCTCTCCTCTCCTCTCCTCTCCTCTCCTCAAGATACTGAGTAGTAAAAAAGGATTTCTGCTCTAATCTGAGACTCATCAGTTCTAAAAAAAAAAGAGTATAAAAAAAGATAATTTATATACAGAGCCATTATTATGACAAAAGTCCCAAGAAAAGCAACTGTAATCCTAAAACACAATCAGTGAGAAACTTCTATGTACTGACCATAAAAGGCATACACAAAAACAAATTCTGTTTCAAGAACAAGAAGTTACTCATCCTGAACAGTGCCAGAAATCCTTTTTATTTAAACCTTTGTAATACTTTATTGGAAACTAAACTGCACTAGTGAGGGTTTTACATCATCAGTCACAGTAAGCATTAGGGAACTCAGGAACAATTCAGAACATTTTGACAATCATTATGACATTGCCATCTTAACGAACAATAATTGTGTGCACTATTAAATGTACAAAAATGGAAAGTAAACTAAGGAATCTGCCCTGCACTCACACACTGTTTCTGACAGCTTCATAACTATTACAAATATTGCATTGTTACTTCTTCTTTCTGAGTTTCAACTACTTTTCTCACGTGGTCATCTCTGAATGTGTCACTATGTTAAGATTTTCTAACTTTGTGCTTCCAGTTGAAGTGTCTGGAATTTCAGGCAAACTCTACAATACCTTCTAACTTTTGGCAACAAAGCTTACATCTCCTCTGCAGAGTAGAAGTGGACCATAAAATAGCATCGTCTACAGTAAGTTTTGCTTATCAGCCGCAGACCAGAATATACCAACTGGGACTGAAAAGATTTGAGTTTTTCTCACTAAGATAAGAATCATGCACCGTAACTTCATTTCTTTGAGTATAGAATAGGGTTAATGTTTCCTTTCTTCCTCTGAGTGATTGTTCAGATGGTCTAATACATATCACTTGTCATGGTATCTCTACCAGTATCTCAGAAAAAACTTTTTCCTGGACACTCATCCAATTCAGTCTTAGTTTGATGGGAGCTGGAACACTCAGCTATTCTAACAAATCAGCACTCCAACACCCCAGAAAAATGGTGTGAAAGTCAGCACCATCCTACTTATAGAAAAAAGAACAGGAAGGTAGAAATGAGGCACAATAGTTCTTATAAAATACATTACTTACTATTACTGAACAGTTGACTGGTATTTTCCTATTAAAGAGATTAACTCTCTGATAAATCACCACAGAGTCTATTAGTCGCCTCTCATTTTTAACATCAGTATTTGAAAGTTGGCGGATTTTTTGATAAATCTCTAAATCACATAAATGCAGGGAAGTATCAACCTCAGCTGTGCACCCTAAAATGATGGTGCTGCCACACCTAGTACTGAATCTGCCACAAAAAAATTCTTTAATTGTGCTCTGAATATATTGTTCACTGCCTAAAAACTTTCACTTTTCCTATGCTGAACAACATTGCTACTGAGGGTCACTACAGATCTCCAGCTGCCCTAGAACTCTTGCCAAACTAAGCTAGAAGTTACTCAAATTTTACTATTTGGGAAAACAAACAAACAAACAAAAAACAAACCAAACCGCCCCCCCCCCCCCAAAACAGAAATAGGAAAATTGCTTTTTAACAGAGTGTAAAAGAACACCTGCTTAATACAAACATGTCCAGAAGAGCATGAGGTAAGCAAACTTACTCTGATCCAATGACAGAACTAAGCAGAGTAGTCCAATGCATGCTTAAGTCCTAAATCTCCCTATTTTATTATACACCAACATCTCCATGACAAGTTTTTTAGCTATGATAGGTATATTGGTGAAAAAAGAGAAAAAAATGGACTATTTATATCACAAGATAAGTTTTTTGGGGTTTGTTTGAAGCATCTTCTAAGCCATTTTTTTTTATTATGAATGGTTCCGAGTCTCATTTTGCATGATTCATGACAGAGAACTTGTCTGCAATTTGGTAAACTTTGCTAATAATAATGAGTTGGGCATTAAAGACTCAAGCTTCATCAAAATAATCCTAGCATATAATGGTTTGGTTTGGAAGGGACCTTGAAGATCATCTAGTTCCAACCCCCTGACATGGGCAGGGATACATTTCACTAGACCAGGTTGCTCCAAGCTCCATTAAACCTGGCCTTGAACACTTTCAGGGATGAGGCATCCACAACTTCTCTGGGCATCCTGTTCCAGTGCTTCACCACCTTCAAGTAAAGAATTTCTTCCTAATATCTAATATAAACCTACTCTCTTTTAGTTTGAATCCACTCCCCCCTTTTAAATAGCTCCTCTCAATTTTCTTGTAGGTTCCTTTCATGTGCTGAAAGGCTGAAATTAGGTCATCCTGAAGCCTTCTCTATTCCAGGCTGAACACACCAAATTCTCTCAGCCTTTCCCCATGGAAGAGGTGCTCCATCCCTCTAGTTGTCTTGGTGGCCTCCTCTGGACTCGGTCCAACAGGTCCATGTCCTTCCTGTGCTGGGATCCCAGAGCTGGATGCAGCACTGCAGGTGGGTGTGCATATATGAGTGTGCCTTTCTCTCTCATTATTGATCTCTCCAAGTGGTTTCTTCCAATCTGCAGTAACAGAGCTGTCAGATGTCTGATATGCAAACAGAGGAAGAGCAGTGGAACAATTGTACTAGACCAACTGGTGCTTGTCAAATATGAGTGACCAGCTTCCAGGCTTAAGGAAGAGCTTGTACACTTGGGAGCATTTCCTTTCTGTTTCTGATAGAATCAGAGAAATCCAGCAAGCTTTTTGCTAAAAGCTTGCTATATTATTTTGTAAAAAACTTTCCCCACATTGTATCCATTAGCCTAAAAAAATTAACTTCTCTTAACAAACTTTGCCTCTTTCAGAATACCATAAAAAATAACATTTTACCTGTGCATAATACTATAAAAGCAAATGGCTGGCACTGTCTTGGAATGAACGCTTCCTGGACTTGACTGGGAAGAGCTAGAATTCCTTCAGAGAGAAATGGAGACATAGCTGTGCATGATCTTTCTTCCATTTTTCCTATTTTCAAATAAAAACACATGACCAAATGTTGTTCAAAAGATAAACATTTACTTTAGTAATCCTATCAGGATGTCTAGAAATGGGCACTTAGCTCTCAAAGGCCTTAAAAAGTTCATGGGTGGAAAGAAATCTCCCAATAAAAGATATACAGGTTACACAATTTAAAACAAACTGCAGACTCCACAGAAGACAAACTTCCTGCCAGACAATGACAGCTTCCTTTCAATGAGATTTAATGAATTTGAAGAAGGGATGCAAAAATGCAATGATAATCTCTACTCCCCAAGAACAGCAATATTAATCTATTCAAAAACCAAAGACATAGGTAAAACCATGAAAATTTGCGGTGAATTTTTTTCACAACAAATCAGGTATCACCATCAGTACCTTGAGACACTGGATCTCCATTGCACTGTGCCTATTTCCAGAGAAGGAACCTGCTGGCAGGGCTCCTGACACTGATCCCAAGCCTCAGTGCTTGGGCTGGAATCTCTTCCTCTCCCAAGAGATCAAAACAATTATATTTTAGCACAATGTGGCGGTTTCAGTTCGGAACCAGGTGGAAACACCAATTTCGTGTAGTGGTTTTGGTTCGCCAAATGAGATTTCCCTATCAACGCACCAATGTATGTGGTAGATTTAGTGCTGGCCAAATCACCAGTGCGCCCACTAGAATTATTTACTTATTTCCTGCTGTGAGATAGGATTAGGAAGAAGGCAGAGCAGGCTCAAAGTTTAAAGGGTATAAAGAAAAACCTTATTAACAGAACTAGAAGAATAATAAGAATCAAAATAAAACCTTCCGAACATTTCTCCTCCCCATACACTCTTTTTTTCTTTCCCACTGACAACTTACAGAAAAAATTCAATCAGTTTTTCACCTCTATAATAGCCTTTATTCATTTCATTTAGGGAGAGGAGTCTCTCTTGTCATGCTATGGAGACTTCTAAACAAGAAAACAGTTATCTCGTGGCTTTTAGTTTCCACAAATAGCAGCCGCCTGGAAATCTACAATCGCGAAATCCCTCCCATTTTTATAGCCTTCCCACAGCTGCATTTATGGGCCATGTCAAACTTACGGGGTACTATTTTAAGGATGAGCTGTTCAAAAACAAAGGTTCTCTTTATTTATCTTTAGTCTCTTATCTTATTCTTCATCTTATTATCTTTATTTTATATTAAGAGATATCTTAATCTCTGGGAACAGAGATCTTCTTTCTCTCTCTCTGTTCAAACTTCTCATGGGATCACAGCTACTTCAACATCTGCTTGTTCAGCATGGATGCCTTTGCTCATGTCTACAATGTGAACGCTCCATTCTCCTATGCTTTTTTCCCATGATTTATAGGGATATTCAGTGTATCAGAGTCCATCACCATGGCTTACAAGAGAATTTCAGCCTAAGGGTCTCCTCATTCTCCTCCCATCTGGGACCTGAATCCTTCTTTACTGATCATTGTGTCTTCATGTTGTTTCTCTGTCCTTTTCTCTCACTTGAGAGAGGATTGAAGGTCTGCAAGTCTTATCTGTGCAGTGAAAGATTTAGTATCTCACTCGAGGCCTGCGGATCTCTGCCAAGTGGCCAGAGATTTTTATGGTGGAGAATTCTATGGCAGCTGTGCTGGGGGAAGCTAGGATCTTAGCAGCCAGGCTAGAACACAGCAGTAGTGTGCTGCGGGTCGATGGCTCCCCCTCCCCCTGTCCAGCAGTTTCTAGTGAAACTCAGCAGTGGCATCACATTTTCAGACTGCAGGCTGGTATGGCTGCATTGGTGGAAGGTGAACGTGGCTTGGCCAGTGCTGCAGCAGAGGCAGGGCCTGGCCCTGCTGGGACAGGGCCCAGCGGGCTCCCCAGGAAGGGGCCCCGCCCTGTGGCACAGCCCGCCTGGCTCGGCCCGGCCTGTTACCTGTACTCAGGCTGGAAGAAAAAGAGCAATTCCTGCGGTTTGTTAATTTTAAAATATGAATTCACAGGGTCGTGTTTAACTCTCTAATTGGCTTATCAGCATGCCTATTCTCAGAGCCAGCCAGCAATTGGTTTTGCCAGGCACAGAGGAAGCTGTTAGGGGTCACTTTCATGGCTGGGCTCATTCATTCCTCGCCAAAACTCAATTAATGCCAAACTAGCACACATGAGTACCATCTAAAGCCAAGTGCAGAGGAATCCACAGGGTCTTGAATCACATGAGCACTGGTACCAGCAATTTTTTAAGTGCCCTGAAGGCAGCAATGGGTAACAGGTAATATTTATGATAGTCAGCTGCTATCACAGCCTAAACAGAAAGTCTCAGTTATGTGCAGCTCAAACTCCATTAGATCCTACATACACAGAGGAGGCAGCTGGTTGTGAAGCACGAAAGGCAGGAAAACACCTTTCAGCCGATTAAGTCAAAAGGATATGTTAATTTCAAGGCTGGGCAAACACGCGGGTCTGGTTTAAAAGTGCAGCAACACTGGCACATAGGACGGGTGTTTTTAAATTAAAACAGCCCAACTACTGTCTAAGTCATGTGAAAGAGTACTTGGGCTCAGCCCACTACTAATAAACACGTGATTAAACAGGAACAAAAAGAAACCTAGAGAGTCCTGAGCACAGATTTTGTGGTGGGAATTCAGTGGGGGTGGATAAAGGAAAAAGTTAGAGGGAAGTGGTAGGTGTGGGGGTGTGTGTGTGTGTTTGATTGCTTTTTCTTTTTAAACTTTCTTCCTCCACTTTAGAAAATAGTGATTTATGTATTTACTAGATACAAGCAATTCTTATGACTCGAACACTCCTGCCTAAGAGATTGAAAAATAAAAATAAAAAAATTGTACTGTTCTACTAGCAGGCACAACAGCATTGCTTGACACAGTTAAAAAGGGGAAATATATGACACGTGTAGGCACTTGTGGTCAGGGACCTGAAATATCAAAACAAACCATTTTAATGATAAAACAAGGAAAAGAAAATGTGAGAAATACTTCTTCTGTTCTACTAGCATTAACCTACCTCAAGACAGACTGTATCTTGCAAACATTTCCATAGGGATGTCTTCTAATTAATTTGAAGAGCAAGTATCTAAAGTCAAAGTGACTATTCACACAAAAACTTGTTTTGTTGTACATGTACTGAAACAGAGAAGTCTCAGGAAGTCTTTGGCAACAGTGTTTCAAGAACAGCATTGATACATTGCTCTATGGGCTGGCTTTTTTTCCCTCCGCATATTCAGTTTTGATTAAGTCTGTCATAAAGACTACAGAAGATGAAGCACTCTTGCACAGACAACAGTTGGATATATTTTGAGCCCCGCATTTATTGTAGTACTTTTGGAGGTCTTTCTTAAGTGTGTAGGACTAATTGGTAGCAATCCAAGTGATCCAGACTTAAGATTCAGGATTCAGTTACTCATATGGAGAAAAAACTTTTGCTAAAACTGATACATGGAAAGTTCCATTATCTGGTCTACAGGAAAAGGATGAAATTATACACAGACTCAGTAAGTAGTATTGTAGTTAATACCTGAAAGAAGGTCAAGAATAACTTCTGAGAACATCCCAGGCTGTAATCTCAATAGAATTGGTTATTTACTTTTTAATTTTCTATTATTTTTTCTATTTTATATAAAAGAATATTGATATAATTTTTCTTTTCTCAAAATTTTTCACAACTTTTTGGATCCTTTTGGGTGTAGGAGGGAAGCAAGGCAGATTTCCTTGAGCATAAATCACTTCACAGTTTTTTATTGATCCATGTAACATAGATATGATCTGCTTAAGACTACTCATGTCAATGGTGCTAAACTGGGGTTTTTGCTTGGTGGCTGTTTTTCTTCAGGTTTTTCTTTTTTGGTGGTTTTGTGGTTTTTTAACAACACAGGAGGGAGAAGGATTAGAAAGAGCCCAACAGGCTTAGTGATGGAAGGAAGGATGGGAGAGTCTCTGACCACTGTGAGTGACTGACTTAGCCTGTGTCTGAGAAAAAGATAAAAATACAAAAGCTGATTAAGGAAATCTGCTAGTATGTAGCCATAAGACTGAGTTGTGTGAAGACCCTTTTTTATCACAGGTTGACTTGGGCTAGAAGCCTTCCAAAAGTATCCCTACCAAATCATAAACAAACACTCCCTTGCCCCCGCATACTAAGCAAACGAACAAACAAAAGAAATCCCATGACACCCCCTCCCTCTAAATCTCTGTATATTCAGGTTCTGTCATAAAGATCTAAGTGGGAGACCTGCTCTCTAAATCTCATTTCTAGAAGGTGTTCTTCTCACAGAACTTCTTCATATTTCCTTAGAAGCCCATCCATCTCCTGATGAACTCAGGAGGACACATCTTCGAAATCTAAATAGTGTTCAATTTGTACCTTACCATCCAAGGAGACTGGCTGACAGGTCAGTTCTTTCAGACTTTATCCAGTGTTGCTCAGACTTATTGTTGTAATTGCAAGATTTCTCATAGCTCATTTTGTCAGTTTAGATTTACAGTGGTGTTGGACTCCCATGAACCTATGTTGAAAATTTCCTGCGGATTCAACTTAGGCTGTACTCTGCTTTTCCTAAGGGAATCCACACTTTCTCTGCATTGCGTCAAATGCAAGGGTGAAATTTCATCTTTTATGTCCCTCTGCATAGAAGCAGAAGCAAATATGAGGAAGTTCTAGAGGCACAAGTACTTTCTGCCATCAAGTGTCAAGATACATTATCTTTTTTCCTACAATTATCACTTTAATCTTCACACAACAAAATTTTCATATTTTGTATGTGGCACTCCATGGTTGGCTATGAGGAAGTATAAACTAACTGAAGTGATCAATGTTATATCAAGCAATTCAATAATGTTATAGCAATCAACTGTCACTCTACTGCACAATTGGGACATCAATGGAATATCTAGCCTTCATGTGAACTTTCTATCTACCATTGAGTCATTTGTGTTACCTACTCCCAATATTTACATTATAAATGTCAGCAGTGATTTTTGGACTATGATGGCAGTCACATCAAGCTTTCACCTGAAGCCCAAAAGAAATAAAAATCAACAACATAAGGGAAATAACCATTATAGAGGATTTTGTTTTGGTTTTCAGAAGGATCAATGAGAATTGTCTTCCTGTGGATTTAGACCTCCATTTAAATTCCCAAGATCCCACAGGAATCTGTTCATGTCTAACTGTCAGGTCACTACAAAGATGTTATTCACACCGAAGGAAAAAAATCTGCCATTTTCAGAAAGCTATTTTCTCTATATTTTTCACTTCACACTTCTCTTTGTTATATTGAGTTGAAATTGACTAATGTACCCAAGTTATTAGAAAGGATGGGCACATATAGACAACAGGTAACATCTGGCTCATTTTCTTAATAAAACAGTTTAAAAAACTTTGCTTTTTAAAGTGTGGAATAAAATTTTAAAATATTAACTCAAAAGCAGAAATATGCAAAGGCAAAAAATCTAAAGAAAAAACAAGCTCTAATGACAAGATAAAGAATTATATGCAAGAGGTATTGTTTCATGGTGTTAAAACAACCTCATAAAGCAAACACAACAAGTAAGATGAGACTTGAGTTTGTGTTGGGTTGAATATCTAAAGCAGCACCACATAGAGTGAAATTCATTATGATATGCCAATGAAGCAGACTCAGATGATGAAAATCATCAATCTTGGAGCTGTTTCTATGGATTGTCAAAGAGAAGCTGGTAAACGCAACAGCACCAGTGAATTCTCACAATGGAAAACAGAAGTGTATTTTCACTGAAGAAAACAACTACCACATATGGTGTTTGCTTTTTTTATCTACAAGAAACCTCTCTTCTGCATGCTGATACTCCCACAGTTCTTGCCACCTCCTGTCTTATACCTTTAGTAAAGCTGTGTCTCTTTCTTCTGAAAGGGTTTGGTTGTTTTTTTTTTAATTTGGACATGGCAGAGGAAGCTACCAGTCTGACAAGTAAACCCAGAGATAATTTGATAGATATACTCACCAAGTGATTAAAACATACCCTGAATATTAGGGATGTCTACTCTATCCAAATTAAGTATCACAAGTTGTTGAAAACACAGTAAACCCAAGGTATTAAACCATGAGATAAAAACTGTTTTAAACCTTATATTGGTTTAAAGGAAGATTCTTATATTGGCAAGTAAGATTCTTAAGAGAATAGTGGAAGAAAACAACTCAAGTGTATTGCAGACTCTTCCCTGATTTTTTATCAGCAGGCCATAGTTTAGATAAAGAGAAAATAATAGTATTTCTTAGTTTCTCCTTCTGACATCAGACACATCCAGAAACATAAGCACAAGCAGACTGAAGTCTCCATTGAGACAACAGAAAAACTTTATGTGCAAATTAAAATGGGAAAACTGCATTTTATACTATTAAATGAAGTCGTCTTCTGCATAATTCATGTACTCTATCCTAGACATCTCAGAGACAAAGACTAAATGGAACCCTAAACCATAAAGACAGTCCTTGAACTTTCCAGGACTGCAACAGCTGAAGTTCAGTGTCGTACCTCTTGTTCCAGTCCTGCAAAATAAGCCCCAGCAGTTTCTACGGCATTTGTTTTCCTCCTGCAGTATAAGGAACAACACAAAACAGACCCCAAGGCACACGTCATATACAATTGTTTTAAAAGACAGCTCATATGCTATAATGTTCAGACAAGTTGCTTTTAAAGTATTCAGTTTATTTTTCCAAAATCTTGGGATGTAGCTTGAATCTCATTGCTATATGCTGTAAAATCATTACTCACACATTTAGTCTTTGATTTTCTCAGACCCTCATATCAAAAGAGTAAAGGTCCCATTCATTAAAACACACAGAAGTTGCACAGAAATCAAAATAAATTACTAACACCCTGCTCAGGCCTTCTATATTTGTATTCCCTAAAAAATTAAGCAATTCAATTTCTGGCTTACTTTTAATTACTTCTAAGTGGACAATTGAAATAATTTAGGAACAGCTCTAAAATTTCTGGGCTGACTCATTTGAACAATGAAAAAGACATTAAGTACCTTTAAAATAAATATTTTAAAATAGTAGTAGCTATTTGGCAAAAATTAATACACAAAAACACTTAGCAAAAGTAGGCTGCATACATCCACACTTCCTTGTCAGAAATGGAAGTAACAAACTACACATATAATGAAGATAGAAGTTCAGTGAACTAGTATGCCTGTCTAGTATGGTGATTATGTTAATGTCTGTTGCTGTTTCAAATCTTCCTTAGATACAGTATTCAGAGCCTGACATCCAGGTTTCTGCATTACTCACCCAATATAAATCCCTCAGCAATTGTAGGAAACAGAGGTTGTGTCTTTACATTCTACACTGTGTCTACATTCACATACTTCTCCCTTCATTTCTGTGTGCAAATAATGATAGCCTCTGACACAGGACATTATGCATTTCATAGAGAGAACATACTCATTCCATGGGAGAGATGCCAAATTTTGATAGCTCCAAGGTATGTGAAGGAGTAACAATGGCTTACATTCAAACATCCATATGTGTAAATAAGTATGTTCCTTTAAACCTCACGAGTTTTCTTCTAAATCTGCCTTTGGGGCACCCCAGTGCCCTTCTGACTGCTGGAGAATAATCACTGACTCTCAGAGTTGATTTGTTGCTGCTCTACAGAGAAGTATTGCAGACCCAAGATGTGTTTTCCTACTGTGGCCAGAATGCAGAGCTCCTGAATTTGCATTTGGGAAGAGGCTGTACCAGGACAGCCTTAAGTTCTATATCACCTTTCCTACATATGATGTGCATGCTGTATTCATTCCTTTGCTATTAAGTGCAATAATGAGCATCCTTTTCTGTCCATGTCACTACTAAATGTAGGCCATGATGAAATAGCACCCATTGGGTCTGCCATGCATCAGTTATCATGTAACAAGTGAAAGTACCTAGCCAGTATTGATTTTCGCTAGCTTTTGGTTTGAGATCGATTTTACTTTGTTCACTTCCTTTTGTCCCCTTGAAATGTAGGATTTAATATAATACAGTAGAAGGGCATTTATTGCTGCCAATAGTGAGCTCTAAAGATCAAAGCAAAACAGCCAGTTTCACTTGACTTATCTTGATCCTTGTACTAAATGAATAGTAGCAAAACAGGTGATTAAATACTATGTGCAATATGTGAATCTGACACAAAATACGCTGAAGAGTAACAACCAAACACAAGACTAAAAAGAATAAATTATTGTTGTTGTTTCTTATTATTATGCTTTGTCAACCTCTCTATAAAATGAAAGATGAAGTTAAATAATAACTGAAGTCCAATGCGGCCCATGGGACTATCTTACAAGTGTCTGAGTACAGAATACTAATGAGTTAATGGTCTGTTGCTGCAGCTTAGCATTTTCTAAACAATGACAAGCAATTATCACTTATGTAATGCTCCCACTTAAAAGTATTCTAATAAAAAGATGTGAGAGTAATCTCAAATGGACTGTGATTTCATTGGAACTGAGGGTTAGATTAATCTATATTCTATGTTTTATAAATCATCTGGAGAACCACTAGATTTGCAACATTTTCCCCCTGATTATGAATTAATGGACAATTTTTCAGCACTGTTCAACTTCCCAACAGTTAGGGAACTAATGTTTTTGTTCCCTGAAGGGGCATGTGTATCTGCTCAGCTAACAGCCTGAAGTAAAGAGATAAAAATTCTCCCAGGAGGACTTTCAAAGAGCCTAAGAACCTGTGTGAACTATTTAGGCTACAAATGCTTCATTCAGGTTAATGAAGCAATTGTAAGGTGTGTAAGGTTTAGGTGTCAAGTGAATGCCTAGCTTTGGCATGCTGCAGGTAACTGTTTCACAAGCCCTACAGTTTCCTCACTGTAAGTTAGCACTACATTCAAACTTGTCAGGTAGGTTTGAATTAGGAAAAATGGACTCCAATCCTGCTTTTACTTAAGATACAGTTAGACAATGAGGTAAACTGCCTTTGCTGAATAAGTACTCTCAACTTTTTCTTGGCATAGCAAATTAAAATAAATGTTTTTCACATTCATACTGGAAAGCTAACAGAGCATCTTCAGGGAATTTTCCTTCTCTATTTAGTAAGGATAGTTGTTAGATTACAAAAAACAATTTCTATAAAAAAACAGGATGAAATTAAGCATGAACCATCTATTTTTTGTAAATATATAGATTTTAAAATGCAGTGCATTTGCAATTGTCATCTCATTTTAGCTGCAGACTGAAGTCGATATTCAGGGTAGTATCACCAGACAAAAAGTGCAAGTCAATACTCAGATATTTTCTTCGCAAAATGTCTCAAAAAAAAAAAAAAAAACCAAAACAAATTAAACATAACTGCAGAGTGTAGCCAAACAAATAAATGCCATAACAATTCATGGGCTTATTTTCAAATTCTCCTTTTATTTCACCTCTGAGCTTGATTAGCCCAAGGGAAAGGAAAAAGAAAACAATCATAAGCAGAATATGCCACTTTACACTTCACCAGTCCTTCCTCACAGCTGTGAATTGTGCTGGACCCTAAAAGAAACCAAACTTCTAAATCTAGCCTGAGATTCTTGTGATGTCTCAATAACTTGTGCCATTGCTCATTCACACAATTAAATCATTGTTTAGTCTCACTAAATGACCTACCCTTAAATAATTACTTATTAGTCTCCATCATGTAGGTTTTTGCTTCGTGTTTTCCCCAAATGGTTTACTTGTATGCTTTTTTCATTTTTGTCTTTTGTCATTGAAGGAAAAGGGAGGGAGGTAAAGAAGCCATATGTAATTCAAGGCAAAAATCTAACATGAGATCCACAAGATATCCCCATAATCTTTTGCACAGAGCTTCCATCCTCAGAGGCCCTTGGCTCCCCAGGCAGATCCACATCCTGAGAGCTGCTTCTAATTCTAGTTATCAAAGACACATTTCCTCTGCTTGACACCACATCCACTTTCTACGTTAATGTTCTTCTACTTCCCCAGTTCAGTTGTACCTGATCCAAGTGTGGCAGTGCCCAACAAAAGTTTCATGGAACAGTCAAGGCACTTCCACAGACACCCCACTTAGCACCCCACTCTAGGGGCTGCTAAGCTTTGTTTGAGTGACTCTGGCCAGCTTTGTACCCACACCTGGCCTCATCTCCGTTGGCACTAACAATTCACAGAATACTGGGAGAATTACTGCCCTGGCCCTGAGTTACTCTGGAGTAACTGGATTAGACAGTATTAAAGTATGTCTTACTAAAAGCCCTAAGAACAAAACACAAAACCCCCACTGAAATAACCTGAAATGTTTAATAACAAACATTTAAGGTTTCCAAAAAAAGCAGAAACGTTAGGAGTTATTATAAGAATATTTAGGCAACCATAACCCTCATTTCATCTCACATAAACACACCTCAATTCAGTGAAAGCTGGACTAGAAAAAGGTCCCTAACTACCAGGATTTGATTTACAAAATCTTTTGTGACACTACCTCAGCAACATCTGGCTCCTGCTCTGACTGCCAATACCATGCAGGCTATAAACCTGCCAATTAGAAGTCATACACTGAAAAATTAAATTTCAGAGTGGAATTGAAGTTGTGAGCTCATGTTGGCAAATCTACATCATTTAATAAATCAGTATGAGCCTACAAGCATTCAACATTAGGAAGACTCAACACATTTTTACACAAAATAATCTCTTCCCCTTTGTCATCTTAGCCACATTTGCATTAGTTACTGATCCAGCTGTGCCACTGTCACACTTGCTCCTCTCTGTTCTTCTGGAGGCACAGATCAATTTGATTTCTGCTCCTACCATGACAAAATCCATAATTTCTTTCCTTTTCTAGCCACATGCATCTATCTACTCAAATTTATTTTCATTCAACACAAACGCTAAACTGGTTTGCCAGTAATCAGTCACCTCAAAGGCAACCAATCAATGCACACCATGAAATAGAATGACTTTAAAAGCAGGAGGCAAGAAGGAAAGACCAAAAATTTTTAAAATTTAATGGAAAACTAACTTCTTTTTATTGTTACATGCAGTCAGCATCCATTTGCATCATACATTTAATACCTTCTTCTGTTTCTGCTCCCTTTGTAATCCTGCTTCCTTAAAACCCTGCACTCCTACAGTTCCTTGAGATTTTCCCATCTCTCCCATTTGTGGAGGTTGTACTTCCCCCTAGTCAAGGTGAAATGAGGTACTGATAGGCTTGTACATTCTCCTTGAAGGGGATCTCTCAGCATAAAGGTTTCAATTTGGTACAATAGTGATATTTCATCTCCATAAGTAATGACTTCATCATATGTAATACTGCCACTGCTATATTTTTCCTAGAGGAAAAATCTAATGTATTTCAAAGAGACTGCCAATCTCTGCAGAGCAGAAAAATCTCTACCAAATCTCTACTGAGCGCATTAATCTTGGTTTTTAAAAGTTAATTTCTGGTGCTCTATCTGGGTGGTAAAGTGCAGCAAATGCCCTGTTTTCTGACAAGGTGATTCAACACTTTGAAAACTGAGCCCCTGGACTCAGGTGAAGCATTCAAAGCTACTAGTCACTGCTGTACAAAGCTTCAGCCATTGTCTAACTCCTAGCTATTTTTGCTGTGATGTATCCATGTCTACTGCACTTAAAAGATATCCCCTAAACATAAATTTTACAGCTTATATTTGACAAAAAGTAATTAAAAAAATAGCTTCCAGCTCATGCCACTGCAGACAAAATCTTCTCAAAAAAGTTGGCTGTAACCCACTGCAGAGCTGCTAGAAACAGGACTACACAGTATGAACATGTATCAGCTAGAACGGAACTAACAACCTTAATTTTCATCTCAGACACAAAGGAGACACGGAAGAGATCTTCATTTTTATAGAAGTAGGTCCCACGTATCTCATTCTTTTTTCTTTTTCTTCCAAGCACAGTAATATCAATGAACATCCTTGATCTGACCTTAGAAATTCAAAGTTTACCATATGAGAGAGCAAAGGGGTTTTAATAAAAAAGATAACACATCTGTGAATATAGGAGCAGGCTGTTTATCAGCATTATATGTTTGTCATTAAATAGAGTCATTTGCATCTTAATAACGTTATCAGCTTTTTATAATATGCACCAAAATTAGACTGGTTATACTTTTTTAAGACCACAGGATTGAAAACACCATCAATCTGTTCTGAGTGAATGGCACTCCTGAGATTTCCAATAGGGCTGTAATAAAAGTCTGTCGCACTTTGAGAAATGCAGGTGGTAAAGGGGAAAAAGCCGCAGTCTTGCTCCTGGGAATTCTCAAATCATAGCTCACATCAACTCTGAAATGTCTAAGTAATAAAACAGAAGTCAGAAAACGGAAGTCCTATTGTTGTATCATTCTTTCCATTTCTCAGAAAGAAGTGGGAAGAATGAGAAATGAACGTTTTCCCTCATATCTCAGTAGGATCTTTCCACTGCAATGAAACAGACACTGCCACAACAGGTCCTATAATAAGACTTTTCTAGATGGAAATACTGCAAGACTCAAGAAAACAGAACAAATAGTTCTCTGAAACACTCTGTATGAAGGATGTCACTCCATACTAAGCAGGGCACAACTTGAAAATAGGATGAAAAACTGAGATATGTAAGCACATAACAAACAAACCTTGTTTGCTTCACATCAGGGCTCAGGTGCAATCAATAAGAACCATCATTACTGTAACTTAAATAAGCAAATTGCTCATTATTCATAGATGGCTGTTATGTGAGGAGAAGTTAGACCATTCCAGAGAAGTTTTTGAGTGCATACAACTTACTTTTCTCTTCCTGAAGCATTACTTTTTTTCCTCCTGCCTAATGGGAATTAACACTAGACTAAAACTGAAAACCTTTGTGCATACACACAACATACACAAATCAGACTACCTTGTAAGAAATGGCAGCAGATGGGCTCCCACTACTGAAATTACTTACTCTTCAAAATGAATGTTTGATAAAAAGGAAATAAACCAAGCTTGCTCTATATATTGCTCTATATTGCTCTAGGTGCTATTTTTTCCTGCAGTACAACTATATCAGGAAGATTTTTTTTGTTTGTTTTTGTTTTAAAAATACTAGCTGTCTTAGACATGATAAATCACATGGTTTCCTGAAACTGTCAGTGTTGCAGTTTTGGCCTCCTCTTCTGCCTTCTGAGGCATTTTGGGGCTCTTGAAAGGCATATAATGCTTGCAGTATTCTGTGAATCAATCCTGGAGGGTGATAGAGGGAACACAGACTCATACTGAAAGCTTGGAAAAGACCTCTCATCATGTCTCATCTCAGTTAAGTACAAAGACAAATCCTCAATAATGTATTGGGAACATACCTCTTCTCAGGTTGCATCTGTATTTTAAACCTCACTGCCTATGTTGTTGGCTCTGCTTAATCTTAAGTACAGCTCAAAGAAAAGCAGCTTCATCACTTCACTTTTAACCTGTTTGCTGACCTGTGGTCTTTCTTGTGGAACTAATACTGGAAGAGCATGTGGGACATCAAATCTTCGCACCGTTGGTCACTATCTACAGCATTATGGAAGTTGGTAGAATTAAGGTACAAATTTTTCATTTAGCTACAAAGCCTGACAATATTATAGCCATGCCTGTGGAAAGCTTTCTGTGCTGTGCGAGGTCAAGAAAATTTGGACACAAAGGGTGTAAAAACAGACTCTAACCCTGGCACAATAACAGTATATTAATTCATCTTATGAAATGTAAATGTTTTCTCCAGTGGGGCATTTTAGCCTAATGAGAATGAGCTGGGATGGTAATCTTTTTCCCCTGCCTTCTCGTGGGGACAAGACGCCCTTTATTTTTGCTTAGATTTTCTCATTCTTCAAAAATAATATATGGGTTAACCATTTTGGGATCAGAAATTGTTCAAGAAATGCACACTACAATTCAATTCTTTATGCAACTCACACAGCACTGAATCTCCTTTGTAAATGGATAAACATGAGCATAATAAATGAGGAAAAAATCCTGGTGAAGTTTACTGCGACTTTGAATTTTATAGGGAAATGAGAATTAGTAACCCAGTAAATTGGTTGTTATGTGTATGCACATGTGCTATGAAGGGTGGAGTAACATCTGATCCTTTCTCCAGCCTTTACAGCTGACTCCCTGGCAATGCTCTGGCAAGGCCCTTCGTGAATATTGTCCCCTGCTGTACTAAGTGAAATCCAATCTCCAATAAAACCACTATGTGTGGTATGACTGTCCATGCATGTGAATATTTGTTTTTCCTTATTACTTGTACAGTAATCTGGACCTTGCAGAAGTTCATTTAATGAGAAAACAAAAGGAACACACACATACTGCAGAAGAAGTTCTAAACTGGAATGAATAATAGAAGTAAATAACTGTGGCAGCTTTACTAAAGAATCTATAGAAACACTTAAAAATTCATAATTTACTAGTGGCATGGAAAAACACTTTTTTTTTGTAATTCAAAATGAATAGGTATCTGAAAATATATCTAATCACTTCAAGCTGTCACCACCCACTCCTGGAATCCGAGGGGGGAAAAAAGAAGGAAAGAACTGTTGATGATGGAAATGCTCTGTTATTTGTTCATTGTCAGTGAGCAGGGACAGATATAGCTCTTCCACTGCAAATTTTTCTGTCTGAGGGTCAACTCACCTTTTTCAAAACTGAGCAGTGCAAGATGCTGCTGCTACCACAGCTAACTGGGAAATTTGAAGGATATAAAATTCAGGAGATTTTAAATTCTAACTCTCATGAAGATCCCTGAAAATTCCAGCCTAACTCATCCCTAATTACCTAAGGCTCCACCTACCTAATGCAGAAGTTCCAACAATGGGGTTTTTCTAATGTTGAACCACATTTAATGTCATCTTGAAACTCCAGCTAGTGAGATCAAAAGAAGTGCACTTTTACAGGGTTTTTTTCTCAGTTCATTGATAAATGCAGAGAAGACAACCTCCAATGACAAAGAGAGTCAAATAAGAGAGATCTTGAGATTTTTAAATCAGTCTTGGAATGTACATTCTTAATTTAAAAATGGAAAGACACTACCTCTTCTCCTCACTCTCAATTGCCAGGTAAAGAGGACACTTTCTACATACACAAAATTTTTGTGGATGCAGATATGGGAACAGTTTAATGTCCTCACTTGAGCAAACAAAAAAGACCTTTAAGGTGTCAGCTACTCTCTGTGCTGGTCCACATGCCTATCTATGAATGACCACCATAGGAGCCTGCTGCAAACCAGCACACCTTGCACACCAGTGACTTGCAGGTTCACTAACACCAAAGGAAGTGTCTTCAGAACATTAACAGGTAACATTCCTTAGCCAGAACTATCCTCAGGGAATTTTTTAGTCTTATTTCTAACCACAATTTCAAACCAAAGACTAATCTAGCAGACCAACAAAAACCTCTCCCACCAAAAAGACCAAACACCAAACAAAGAAATCCCACCACCAAAACAAGAAAAGCAAACAAACAAACAAATCACCAAACAAAACAAACAAATAAACCAAAGAAACTCCTCCAAAAGCCCAAGAAGGTATGCCTCCTCTCCACCATTTTTGTGGCATTTCTGAAATTCCTATATGCAAAATAGAAAAGTTAACTATAAGCAAATTTCATCTCCCTAGCTGGTAGTAGCTTTCTACAGTTACCCTTAAAGGCATTTCATTTGATAATAAATTCATCATTATATCAAATTTACATAATGTTTTCCAATGACTTATATACAAATATTTGAAAAAAAAGATTGAAAACCCAAATGTTTCTAAAACATGAAGATATGCTGTTTAACAATGAGGGTGGGGTGAATCAAATGGAACCTCATCACTGCACAAAGCACAGCCAGATGTCATAATACAGAGAATAGAGGGAATAGAGACAATACAGAGAATACAGTGAATACAAGAAACTGAGCTCTGGACCACCTGCATTGAAAATCCTGTAACTGTCCTAGGTATTCATGAAACAAAAAATGTATAATTTTGAAACACAAGGAAATAATTATTAGAAAATATTACAGCTGCCTGTCATCATGTAGAAGAAGTAGGAAAAGAAACGGGTAGATGATGGTTCCACTGTTAAAAGCTGAAAGAAGAGAAGAATTCCAAGCACCTCCTGTAAAGCTCAAGAATACTTCACAAGTAATCCTCAAGACTTTTAATGCCTTTAAATATAGCACTTGATCAAAATACTCTTGTAGATCAGTGGTCCTCTGACTTTCTGGATACATCCTTATAACAATTCTTATAACAATCCTTATCATGAATTACTGTATGAAAATGCAGCGAACTTTCCCAACTGGAAATACATTGGACTCTGGGACATTAAGTTAAGCAAAGACTACATATATCTAAACCCTTAGCTGCTATCAGGTCCATGAGTTCTAACAATACCTTACAGCTCATCATAGTAGGAATTGCTCTAGTGTTACCACGAGCCCCTCACATAACACTTCTAGAAAAAAGTAATATAAGAAAAGCTAAAAAAGAAAAGTAAAAAAGAGGGGGCTGCAATGTCCTTACAGTCTGAAGTCTTTTTATAATAGACAGTTCACTGCTTACATGGCAATGGTCAACTTGCACTGTGGCTCCACACAGAGCACCTTTGATACCTGAAGAACTGTTACCTCTGAAATCACAAGGCTTGATGTAAAAAAAAAAAAAAAAATGGGAAAGAGATTGGACATTTTCCATTATTACCTATTAGGTCTCACCAAAGATTTCTTAAGAATCCAAAAGGAGGCATTTCTTGTTTGTGGGTTGAATATTTTTCTTTCAAGTTAAGAATCTTATTTTTGTATTGCAAAGCATAAAAACCAAAGCCTAATTTAAAAGGAATTGCATCCTGATTAACTAATAAATATGGGACCTAGACAGACATAAAATAATTTTCTGTGAAAAACCATTCACTTCCTTATAGTCTCTTTTCATTGGCACTGGCTCTGATGACTTTTTCCTCTAAGAAAATGGTTCTATTTGTTTTAAAAACAGCATCTGCCTTAAGCAAAACTAGCAGTGACACTCCTGTGTTATGGCTCTGTCAGTTTTTTGCTTATTTAAGACTTAAATTCCTATTAAAGATTTAAAGCTCCTGCTTAGGTAGACCTCCTGAAGTTTCTTAAATCTTCCCAACCTGAGGGTAAGGCTTGCTAACACTCTAAAAACCAAAAATGATTAATAATTGAGCCATTCACTGAGATATTGTGCAGCCTACATGGAAAATGAGAACTTCAGTTCTACAAGCTCTGCTGCACTCTGTGACAAACCTGTGATGAATTCTATGGTGTTTAGTCCCATTTTGTACAGGTAAACAATGTCCTGTTACTGATTGGGATGAACATATTGTATTCCACACCAGATACCAAAAACTATGCAGACCTAAATGCATGAAGGACAAAATATACTATCATCGTCAAGATGAACACAAGTGAAACTTGTGATTATTAAGTCATTCGCTGTGCTTTCTGTTCTGGTAAGTTTGGTGCTTAATTGTCATTTGGAGCTTGGAAAGGTCCAAGGAACTAACTATCAGAGATCTTCCATCAGATTTTTACTATGCAAATATTTGTACTAAGAAGCTACAAAGATAAAAACGAAACACAGCCAGTCAAAGCACAATCAAACAGGACTTACGGTCTACTATAAGAATATTTATTGCAAAAAAGCTTAAAAGAGTCAGTGTTACACCAACATCCTCTTTCCCACTCACAAGCACACAAACAAGCGATGATTTTCTGTGTCTTGACAACCTGCTTCAGAAGAACAAAGAGTCCAATAGTTTTCCTTAGCTCCTTATCAGTAATTTCTTACATGCCTGTAGCTAACATCATTATGCTATGATTTTTTAAGTGTCTGTCAGCGAGTCCTTGATGTGAAGAGACAACAAATCTGGATAGAGTTGATGGAATTTTTAAGTCCTTTCTTAAAAGCTTGATAGAATAATTAAATTGATGCTCTGTAGTGATAATTAGGGGAGAAAATAGAGGCACCAGCCAGTTTGGGGAATTGTTAGCAAGCAACTTAGAAAGCTGTGCACATATAAAATACAAAGACTCAGGAAAATAAGTAGAGTGCTTAGTCCTGAAGAGTGGGAACCCAGAAGTGCTGGAGGCCTTAGGTCTGTTAATGCACTTCATTTGAAACCGCAAGAGAAAGAAAAAACTATGTGTATGTTCAGTAACAAGTAAAGCATAAGAGAAAAAATAGGATATATCTAACTGGAACCACAATTTTTTCCTTTATAAAATACTCTAATATAAAATCTCCAGAAGAGAGTCTCAGCACTCTTTGCCACCAGGACATACATAGTACAATAAAGAAGCAGTGTGTGTTAACCAGAGAAAAGCTGGTTAGACAAATGTGTCTAAGCTGTACTCAGTGCCTGCCTTACCCCTACTGAGTACTGCACCAGGGCATTCTGTCCAGTCATCTCTCTCAGATGCCTGGCAATTTGAATTTGAAATACTTGCAGAGCTCAGAAGGTCTCCTTGCAGATTGAGAGTTTAAAAAGGTATCTATTTTCCTTAGAATAAACAAAGTTTAAAAGTCTAAGAGAGTAAAACTTTCTGACAGAGGACCTGACTATACAGTCAGCAGCAACCCAGAAGTGCCTCCAGTGCCTTGCAAGTATCCATGAAGCTTCATGTGCAGGGATAACCAGAGAAGATTAATGATACATTGACTACCTCAAAGCCAATCCAGTAAAGGGTTGTTAAAGGATATTCAGCTGCTCAGTGAAGGGAATATTCTTTGCAAGGCTTTGTGCACTTCCCAGAATACTACACATTACTGGCCTTTGGAAGTCCAGCCTTGTTTTGGGAACTAAAAGAATCAGTAATTAATACTCATTTCATCAGAGATCCTACTAATGTAATTGTCCTCAACCCACAAAATCATTCTGCTATTCTTTGGAACAGGTGCACCTCTTTACCGGCAGCACATCTCATCTTCTATCCTGAAAACTCTTTACCTTTGCCAACACAAATGTTTCTGGAATACACAAAACAACATTAAAACACACTAAAATTTGCCATTTTAAAAAAATGGCCTTTTATACATTGTTCAATTCTGTGTACAATTCATTACGTAGCTTTACTCTTCAAAAAGGAGCAGCTGCAGAATTTCCAGTCTGGTGCCCAGCAGTGCTGTGAAACCCTAAGAGCTAACTTCAGATTTGGAAGCATAGCTTGCTACAAAACACAAGAGATTACGGCTACTTTTAGTAAATCTATATTTACAAAATATTACTATCAAATGAAATGAGGAGGTAACAAATGGATTCAAATACTATTTTTCTCTTAACTTCAACTTGCTCAGAATTAAAATGTCTGTGAACAATGAATAGCCCTTAAAATGTACAGATATTGCTCCAGAAAAGAAGCAAACATCTCAGCTCCCTGAAGCCCCTTTCCTCTGTGAACTTTAAACCAAGTGAATTTTTTTACAAGATACAAGTTCCAAGTGAACTTTAAAGCCCTTAATTTTATTACAAGATTTTGCCTACTTCTTCCTTCTTCAAGGCATGATTAGAATCACAGAATCATTTAGGCCAGAAACACCTCTAAGATAATCAAGTCCAACTGTAAATCTAACACTGCTAAACAATGACTAAACCATGTCCCAAAGTGCCAAACCTACCCATCTTCTAAATACCTCCAGAAATGGTGACTCAACCACTTCCCAAGCAGTCTGTTCCAAGGTTTGGCAATGAAAGAAAGAAGTTTGCTGTATTTTTATGTTCTAGGGAAAGCAAGAAGTGCTTTGGAACACACCAGAAGAACAGCTAACAAAGCTCTACAAGCCCAGAAGAGATGCAGAGCTTTTGAAGTGGGAGATATTTTGGAGATCTTATTGTTATTTTTTTCCCTATGGAAATAAATAATAAAAATATTTTAACTTATGGAAACTTATTCCTATGGCTATAACCCAAATTACTTTAACATTTCTTGTTTATTATCACATCTGCCCAGACTTTTAAGTTGCTACATTATGGTCTATAGCCTATTTTAAAAAATTCAAAAATCCTAGAATTGGGTTCCAATAATCACATTGCAACCA
This sequence comes from Oenanthe melanoleuca, assembly GCF_029582105.1. Classification (NCBI taxonomy): domain Eukaryota; kingdom Metazoa; phylum Chordata; class Aves; order Passeriformes; family Muscicapidae; genus Oenanthe; species Oenanthe melanoleuca. Next base: position 102,359,432 of record NC_079335.1, on the reverse strand, counting down.
TTTACATCTCTTATTCATGCTATCAAATTAGCCAAAGCTACAACTTCCAGTAATTGCAGGAAATCACCATTGTGACTTCTTTCTTCTCCTCTCATCATTCTTCAGCTTTCTGTTCCACTAGTTCCCTACAGCTAATGCCTACATTTTACTCCCAGTTTGAATGTACTAGTTTTTAACTTTCAGGTCTTGATTACTGCAATCAATTTCAATACCAGACAAAAGAGTTCTTCAGTCTTAATCAAACTACCTTCTTTGTCCTTTGGGTACATTAATCAGTTTCTAAAAAAAAAAAAAATTACCCCACTCACATTTCTTTCTTGCCCCTGAGTGTTTTTTTGGAGTTGCTCTCCCTGCAGTATGCTCTTTATTATTAATAATAATATTGAAAACTGAGTAAATGCAACTTTAAAGAAGCTGAAGAATCATGCACCAGAACCTCAATAAGATTAAGCACTTCACATCTACAAAACAAGTTATGATCCCTGCTCCAAAGAGATCAAAGAACAGATATAGGCCAGACAGTAGGTAAAATCATTAGAGGATAGTGGGCAGGCCAGCATTTCCAGCTAACTGACCCAGCAGCCAACACTGTACCAGCTTTGAAGCCAATAGTACCCTGTGTAGAAAGTAACATTTCTAAATCTGTCACTGTCACCCAGAGGTAAAAGTCAGATATTTTACTTAGAAGATGTCTGCAGCTCTGTTGCTCATATTCTCACAGATTACAGTAGAAATTTTCTAGAGACTTCACACTTTGCTATAACCATGAAGAGACTGAGTCTATATAGAGCAAGAAGAGGTTAATTGCATAGAAATTATTCTCTCCCTAGAAAAAGAAAGCTTCCTGTTGGATTGTGCTAGCAAACAGAGAGGAGTGTTCAATAAAATTATATTCTGCTTTCATACAAAACAAAAGTACAATTTAGACTACTCAGCAAGTTATTAGTTTTGCATCAAGGACAATCATATTTAGTATCTATAAAATCAGGAATGGCTAATTTGCAAGAAAAGTTTCCAAAGGAAATACTCCCCCTGCCTCCTTTCCTACTATGAACCAGTTTTGCAATGTTGCTTATGTTCTAGCCTTTAGTAATGATTTAATTTTTTCTGGGAACAGGAGTTATCTCTTGTGGTGATGGTTTGGGCAAGATGACAAAAAGATGGATAGGTAAGAACGAATTCAGCAAAAAGCTACAACAAAGGAGGCTAGAATATATTTTTAATTATTTTATTGTACTCATAATGAAAGCTCATGATGAAAGAGGAAATTGCTGCCTTTCACTATATAACTCTTTGACCAGAAAAGTTTTTCAACTTCCTAACAAACGTGTCTTGACTCATAAAATTCTTTGCTCTCAAGAAAATCAAATTACAAGAAGAAATGTCAGAACAATGCCAGTAAATTAAAATCTCTTCTTTGCTATTTCTAGGGCTTTATTCTATTTAAACTTAAGGAGATGGAAGAAGAGCATAAAAAGGCAATTAGCTTTCAAGCAAGGGGAAAAAAATTTTCAAATATGACATTCAGTCATAAAAATATTGCATTTGCTGTAGCAAAAGGAAAATCAAGCCACATGAGCTGTGAGGTCTGAAATGCTGATTCTGAAGTGACCAATATGCTTCCAGGGAAAGGCCAATAGAAACAAACTACACTGCACACGATGGATTGTGCAATGCAGAGGAAAAATTGTGCAGAGGAAAAATTGTGCAAAGGAAAAAAGTGCTTCCTGACCCTTGCAGCAATCAGCATACTCCTCGAAGCATGAGATTTGATTACCTTCATCTCAGTGGGCACAACCATGAATATCACTGGATACCTTCTAATGCCCAGCACATTCTAGCTGAGAAAGGGATACCAATGTAAAAATTTCTAGAGTATATTGATTGTGCAACCTGGGCAATAATTGCAGCAAGAAATCTATAGCAAAAACACGCACAACAGCATCAAGCACATGAAAATACAATTGCATTTAGACCTTCTCTTTTGAGGAAAAAAAAATCTTATAAATTAATTTCCCTCCAACAAAATCCAAGAAAAGCAAAAACTCAAACCCAAAATCAAATGCACCAGTGAAGATATTTATCTGATAGGAGCTTTAGTGGCATATACCCCCGCAGTCTGTCTAAAACTTGAGTGCAGATTTTTGCAAAAGTCCCAGAAAACACCCCCCATCAAAACAATCAAATAGGAAAATTGGCAGTTGAACATCTGTGTCCTGCTCAAAAATACACTGAAAAATACATGAAATCTGACATGGCTTAACTTTAGAAGAACTTCAGGAATGCAGTGATAAGGGCTTATGAACATCTTTAGACTACTGCTCTGTTGGTAGCACTGTATTTGCTCAGTGCACACCGCATTAATTTATTATTCCTCTGCCAGCTACAAGCCTCTTCACCTGCTTCAATGCTAAACAATTTCATTTGAACCTCTATGGAAAGAAGGCAACAAGTCCAAGAAGTCATACTAGTTCTGGTAACATGGTCTAGTACAACTTCCCACCAGGAATGATAGTTTTAAGGAATGCTGAGGGTATTGAGAAATAGTGTCATGTGCTGACCAGAGGTGCAGAGTGCTGGACACTGTAGGCACAGATCAGAGAGCATTAGGGTTACTTAAGCAGAATGGTGAGCTTCTCACTCATGACAAATACTAGGTTTAATGAACTCCTAATCTCCCATTAAATTTACTAACTCCAGTTCTGGAAGGTCAAAGGTTTTCAGATCTCATTTTTAATGTTTACATTTATCTGTATTGTTACTCTCTGCCAGCAAAGCTGCCAGTCTGTTCATGGGTAATCCTTCTCCTCTGAGGATATATCACTTGTACTAAAACTTGAGTAAGAGGGAAGGTGGAGGTTACCTCACCTTTCATAGCTACTTAGGATGAATGGCCTTGTCTTTTCTCCTCCTGGTAAACCTGTCACTGTACCAGGAATAAGGAGTGTCTAAGTACCCAACTGTACAGGAAGAGGAGGATTGAACACTGGTTGGTCAATTGTGATGGATTGGTCACAGTGTTCCTGTCTGATGTCATCTCCAAGACACAGAGGGCAAAAAGAAAATCCTCTTGTTCAAAAATATACAAAGCAAGCTATTACTGCAGAAGTCAGAATTACTACAGTGTTTGCTAAGATGAGTGCTTGGGCAAATACTCATTGAAGGCATTCTGTTCAATGCTTTTTGAACAGCAACAGTAGCACAAGATTAAAAGATTTATAGTTAAATATCCCACTCTTTCCTGAATCAGAAGTTTTAGTGAAGAGGCTTTTGGATATGTTGCATTGTAGGTTCAATATTACTAAAACATTGCACCAACCTTCCTCATAAGTTTTATCTCCTCTACTCTGCAAGCCCACCTCTGTAAAGCAGTTACCATATGCTCAACTCACAGCTTGAGTTTTCTCTATCTACACAGTATCTAAATAAACACTTAAATGCTTTGCTGAAAAAGAAATGAATTTTCATGGACATTTTGGAATCAAAGTCAAAGAATTAAAAAGTCCAGAACCTGGATTTGTGGATATGCAAAAGTAGAATGGCATGCCTTTAACACTGTCTTGCGAGTGTTGCTGGGATTAATGTGTGCTTGAGAGGACCAAAAAGAAATGGCAAAATGTCTTCTTGTTACCCAAAGGTATTTAATACAGTGGAGCAAGGGGAATATAATCAGCAGTACAGTGCTCTTCATAAATAATGGACAATCTAGCAGCTTTTATCTACTCTGCGCTTTAAAATAAAGTTTCTACTGCTGAATATTTCATAAGCAAAAAGTAACTTTTTGTGGCTTTTCAATTATACAAGTCAGAAATGGTTAAGAAAAAAAATTCTATGTGCAATGCAATAATAGTGAGTTTTGAGTTTCCGGCGAAACATGGGCCAACTTAAATACATATTTTGAAACCTACCACATACAAACTAACAGGGACATCTTTGCCCTGAACTATAACTACTGATTTTTAAGTCAAATCCTATTCAGCAATATAGTATTTAATTGCAAGTGAAGCATAAGCCTGAATGTACATTCTCTTGAGATGTCAGTTCTAGTTTGCATTTCTTATCAAAATGTACTGCTGATCACAGATCATTTAAGATGCGCATCTGTGACACCTGTTTTCAGGAAATCTATTTTCTGCACATTATTTTAAAGGTGTATTTTATTACAGCCTTTTAAAATGACAATTAGAGTTCCACATAAACAAAACTATTAAGGAAACACACTCACAAACAGGTGAACTGTCAAGATGAGTTAAAAGTAATGTTAGCTCTGTCCCCTGTGAATATAAGGTCACAACACAAACCTATTTCTGCATCCAGAGACAGATGTTCTGTCAGTATAGACCAGCATGACTTTACAGAAGTCAGCCATGCTACATCTGGTTTCTATTAATGGAAGCACCAGTACGCTTCTCCTTAGCATCATAACATTTACAACATCCCACATCTATAAATGACCGCCATGGGAGCCTGCTGCACATTAGCACACCAAGCATGCTAGAGACTTGCAGCCTCAGTAACACCAAAAAAGTGGCTTCAGAACATTAGCAGGTAACATCCCTTAGCCAGAGTTATCCTCAGGGAACTTTTTTCTTTCTAACCCCACACTTCCAAACCACAGATCTACTCTAACAAAAATAAAAAACAAATCAAATTAAAAACCACAAACAATCCCCCCAAACATAAAAAACCCAACAACCAACCCACAAAACAAAAAACAGATTTTAAAATATGACAATTCATTTTGTTTTTAAAACTAAGGTATTTTCTACATGTGATAACTTATCTCCTACCCCAAATCCTCTTATTTCATTCACAATCCCCACTTCAAAAAAAAAAAAAAAAAAAACAAAAAAAACCAGTTAAAGCATGAAAGAGCATGAAAGGACCTATCTGCAGAAGTTAGAAGCAAACAGGACAAACATACATAGCAAATCATCTACATACAGTCCCCTGCATATACAGATGACAAAACTGTCTGTGGCAAAAAATGAAGTTTATTTATCAGATGACTCATGACACTTCAAGGAGGAAATCTAAGACACTTGGCTCCTCAAGATCAATCATCTTTCTTAGCAACAAATTCCAGTGAAAGTCCTATGGAGTGATGGGACATGCATTAAAACACCATGTACAAAGCTGTTCTTTGGATTTTAGATACTCTTCTGTGCATTTGTAAAAATAAAATTGATTTTTAGCACTTATTTCAAGTAGACTTACAGCTTTGTTGAGATCATATATCCCTCCTACATTTACCAGCAGAAAAAATCAGACAGATCTGTCATGTGTGATTTGGCATTAGACACCTCAACTGCAGCAGCAAGGTTATTTTAAAAAGTCGTGTCTGCTACAGTCTGAACTTTCTACAACACACCATCATTGCCAAACATCTAAAATAGTTGCTAAACACTTTATTTATAGACATAATGAATGTAATCCTTAATAATTCTGGTTTACTTAGGATGGTATTCAAAAGCCAATATTGTCTCATTTATCTGGGTCTGTCTAAATCAAATATCAATTTGGAAGCTGCAAGAAATGCACAGCTTTTATTCTGGCCCATTGCACAGAAACAGGTTTTTTCCTTTGGCCAATAAATTCTCTCAAGACATTACATTTTAAAGCTTGAAGTGTATCAACAGCCAAATCATACTTTCAAAACAGCTTTTGAAGCCTGTTGAAGAGCTAGTAGGAACAATACCTATGGGCTCTTTCGCTGCCTTTTACATTGCTCTTCTCTCATTACATTTCATGGACTTGGGTGTTAAGATAAATGAAAAATATCTTTATTAGGGAAAAAAAATCAAAAGAAAGCTGTCTCTGAGTGAAGCAAAGCATCTCAGCTGTGCCCTCTGCTTCTGCAAAGAGAAAATGAAACTTGTTGGTAGAGCTTGCCAAAACAGACTGCAGTTGGATCCAAAATACTATTGATGGGTAGCTAAAATTTATACATATCGATAAACACCAACACTCTAGACTAATGAAGATACAGACATGCTCTTCTATTTAATAGTATCTTACAATTTGTCAAGGGACTGTAATTGAAGCCAAAGACAGTTTGTTTACTTGTATTAAAATACAAGTATTTCATATTACACTTTCAGAGTAAATTATACATCTATCATCTGATATTTAGATAGAAGTTCAGATATCTAAGAGAAAATGTTATGTGTCAGTTTAGATGAGCCCTCCCCCAAAGAATGACCATGATACTTATATAAAAACAACCTATGGACAAAGTCATGGAATGTAACAACCACGAAGTCTCCTATACGAAATCAGCCGATGGGAAAAGAACGGACTCCTCTAGATATTATGCAACTGCTCTGCTTCTTACAGAAGAGAGTTGAAGAATAGGTGCCCATTTCCCCTATTCCACCCTCATCCCTGTGATGCCACAAACTAGTAAGAGAGTGAGAAGACAGATGTAGTCATTCTGAATGTCAGCCTACTATATTTAACTATACTAAGAAAGGCTTCTTGGAAGATAATTCTTGCATTGAAAAAACTCAGGTATCACTGAACTCACTCCACAGGTCTTAGAGGTCAAACAGATCAACTTACGTAGCTCTCCTACTTTCAGAATTTCACACAGCATCTTTGTCAGCTCAATGCTGCTTCGGCCAAATGGGCACTCATGCTTGTCTTCTCGACTGCTGTTCTCCAGGACAATCTGAAGGTGGAATCAAAATGGTAAATAATCAGTTTGAAGAACCCATGAATTACAACACTGTTCACCACATCAAACATTTACAAGACATACTAGACTTAGTCTAGGAAGCTGTATAGGGAATTTAGGAAAATGTATTTTCATAAACCTTAATCTTCCCCACAGCTAAATGACCTATGCCATTTATGTCATGACTTCAAACTGAAAGAGAGTAGGTTTAGATGAGATATTAGGAAGAAATTTTTTACTGTGAAGGTGATGAGGCATTAGAACAAGTTGCTCAGAAAAGCTGTGGATGCCCCGTCCCTGGGAGTGTTCAAGGCCAGGCTGGATGGTGTTTTGTGTAACCTGCTCAAGTGGAAGGTTTCCCCATCCTGAGGTTGGAACTAGATGATTTCTGAGGTCGCTTCCAAACCATTCTCTGATTCTATATCTGAGGCAGTCAGCAACATATAAGCACTGCTGCTCCATGACCAACTGGGAAGTTTTGCCATTGTGATGCAAATGTTACATGTTACATGTTAAATGTTATAACAGCAGGTTGCTGTTCTGCACCACTCTGACTTGGAGAAACCAAAGTAGAAGCCAAAGAGAAAGAAAGTTTCATTTTAAATGTGGTGGTTAAAGGAAATTAAGTAAATTATTGATATGTATGAGCACACCTAGAAGGATATATAAAACCAATTTGGGACAGAATTTTCATAGTTGGATTCAGTCTTCAAAGTCGGCTCAAGTGATAACATCAAACAGCTCACAGAAGAAGAAAATGTCAGCGTTCTCTCTATTATAAAAAGAATTTTTGCTTATGTGCAAAACATTTCAGGGAACTATCACTCTTGTCTCAAGCCCATGAATACTGCAAAAATGAATGAAGGAGTGCCTTTGCATTCTCTATTGAGTGACTCTGTAAAATAAATGGGAGAAAATAACTCCTTCCACATTTTTATACCCATTAAGTTCTGCCATATCTGATACAGTTGAGATAAAGTTTCCCTTGCCACTACAACTAAATAAGAAATGAAAAATTATAAAATTATTATAGATTTCACTGAAGCAATGAGGCTGAAAAAAAAGAGCAAAATAATGTCTGGAAAAAAATGAAATGGTCAAAAACAAATTTGCAGTAGGAATTGTCTTTGCAGAACAAACTTTGTCACTTTACAAAAAGAAAAACCTCATTCTAAACAGCTGCTGTATAGCCTAGGGATGAGGGACAGAAGAAGAAAACAAATTTCAAAGGTAAGAGATTTGGCCAAGCACCAGATAATCCCAGAAGATCCCTAAATTTTTCCAGCAAATAGGTGTTTAGACATTGCTCTCTGCTTTGCTTCTGTCTTGTTAGCTCCCATCTCCATCATGGTTTTTGTTTGGTTTACCGTTGTTTGTGGACTTGTTTATGGTTTTTACTTGTTTGTTTTAAATCCTTCCATTTTTACAACAAGGAAAGCTTTGCAAAGGCTGGAATTTCACCCAACACCAGGAGGAATGGTGCAGGGGAGAAGCAGTTCAATGCTGGATGCCATTAAAACTTTCCCTCACTCCCCAGATCTTGGTTTTGTTTAGATCTAGAAGTCTTTCCCGTGAAGCAGTTACAAGTGGGAAAAGAGTGAAAATCCTAAGGCAAGTAGGAAAGTTATGTGCTTCACACAGCATGCCAAAGTCTCTTCAAAAAGGATCTATTTTAGTCCTACAGTACAAAGGGCGGCCTCTAGCTATTCCCAACTCATCACTCAGAAATGTAAAAAGATGGATACTTTCTGTTTTACAAGAAAGTGTGATCTCTTGGTTTTGTTTTCCAATGGTGCTGATGTTTCCTTTGGTTGTTTACACTTCACACGGGAGCTTAGAAAGTCATTAGGAATATGATATATACTTTATCACTACAAATTTTTTACTGGCCTTTTCCAATAGTACAGTATCATGTTCCAGAGCCTGCCAAGAAGACTTTTCTTTCTATAAGTTTTAGTTTAAATGGCATGTAATGGCTCCATGTCATCTCTTGGTAGCAGTAAATCAGAGAAACACTCCTGCTATTTTTGTTTTACACTGATGCAGTTGCTGTTCAAGAAATATATGAATATGACTTTATATTCTGGATGAGTCATTCTGCTTCAGTCTCTCTCAAGGAGGATAGTGTTACAGTTCTACACCTAAAAGCAGAAGCAATGATAGAGCAGCACTGCACAACGGTAAGCTGTGTGTCTTAATACCTCACTAAATCACTCTTGTTCTTTTTATTCCTGTTTTATCTCTCACATAATAAAACATAAAATCTGCATACTGGAGCAGGGGATAGCTTTGACACAGAGTTAGATACAGGCGAGAAACACTGGTAATAAAATCAATGGAGAGTCAAATTGAAAGAGCAAGGGGGAGGGAGAGAGAAGTATCGGGGTGTATTCCTGCTTGCTTCTGGCAAATGCACTTTGTTGAGTCTCACATAACCTGACATATTAACATTTCATGAGCACATAAATTTTTGATAGTGACAACATATATGCATATAATGTAAGACAGAATTACAGCAATTTAATAAGAATGCCAGAGAAAAAGTTAAGGCACTGCGTAGTGCTATCCAGCAAATTAAATGGTAATTTGAGTACTCAATATGTAAAACAGTCTTGAAATGATCCTCAGGCACAGTCCACAAGCATCAGGTTTTTTAGCTTTTGCTGTACAAAATAAAGCAGTGCTGCCATGTTACATTTCTTTAAGAAAGGAAGATGGATAACTGTGGAGACCAAAGGCATTCCCAATTAGGGAAAGCAACCTCTGTTCTATTCCCTGGGTCAACCGTGTGCCCTTCTCGCTGTCCCTCAGTCTCTGGTCACTCCCACCTTGACTCCCTGTTGGCCTTCTGCCCTAACCCCTCCCTTGTGACACCCCCATGTCCCCTGATAATTGGTCTCTGATGTTCTCCCTGCCCAGCTCATCCCATGTACTTTAGCCTAAACCCTTAAGGCCCTTTTGCCTTTGTTCCCTGAACACTGGACGGTGCCCGGGCATGGCTGAAATAAAACATCTTTGTAAAACCCCTGCAAAGGCCCTTCCTGCTCTTTTACTTGCTTTCACCCCAAGCAACAACCAGATGCAACAGACAACCATTTACTGCATCTAAATATCTGTAGGCAAATTTGCCAGATACGGATCTTCTGCAAGAAACAACAACAGTAAAAAGAGAAAGAAAAAAATACATTCTTATAAATATCCAAAGAGAAATATCTATTGCCTAGTCTTGGCAACAGATTTACAACATTCGTTATTATATTTGTAATACTCTTTTCACAACTTCACAATTTATGCTAGAAATAGAGCTGATAAGGGCATGGTTTTAATGTTATTTCTTTATCACTCTGGTTATGGAGGAGAAATAAGCAGGGAATGGACATGTCTGCATAAACTGGTGAAAACAATATTAGGGGGAGAAATATAACACACAGCTCAAGACAGAAAATACTTTTTTCTATCTATAGAGCATACTCCTGGCTTGAGTCACGTTTTTATCACAACAGTTATTTTACCACTGGAAGGAAAGTAGTGAGGAAGTAGCAAGCCCACACCTTCCTTTAAACAGAGGTGTATCACTAATGCACATTAAGTGCTCCACCCTATTACCTTCCTCCTCCTCTCCATCAAAAATCCACAGTGAGTTGCAAATCCACCAGACATTTCACAATTAGCAGCTACAGTGGTTAAATTTTGCTTGGGTAAAACAAATATTCAAAAGCAGAGACCATGGACATTGCAGTAGAATTTCTGGCACCACAGAATTGCAGAATCATTTAGGTTGGAAAGGACATTTAAAATTATCCAGTCCAACCATTAATCCAACATTGCTAAGTTCACCACTAGCTAAGCTATGTCTCTAAGTGCTTCTAAGTACATCTACATGCCTTTTAAATACCATCAGGGATGGTGATTTAACCACTTCCCATTCGCCAGGGCAGCCTGTTCTAATTGGTGACAACCTTTCCATGAAGAAATTTTTCTTAGTATCCAACCTACACCTCCCTCCTAGCACAACTTCAGGCCATTTCCTCTTGTCCAGTTGTTTCTTCCCTGGGAGAGAACAACTCCTACCTTGCTACAACCTCCTTGTAGGAAGTTGTCTCCCTTGAGCCTCCTTTTCTCCAGGTTAAACACCCCCAGCTGCCTCAGCTGCTTCTCATAGAACTTGTACTCCAGACCCTTCACCAGCTCCACTGCCCTTCTCTTGACAAACTCCAGCACATCACTGTCCTTCTTGTACTGAAGGGCTCAAAACTGAACACAGGATTCAAGGTGTGGCCTCACCACTGTTGAGTACAGGGGGACAATCATTATCCTGGCCACAGTATTGCTGATCCCAGCCAGGATTTTGTTGGTCTTTTTTGCTACCTGGGCACACTGCTGGCTCATATCCCATCTTTCTTCAGTACTATCTTGACACTGTTTTACTTGGCTGCCCTTTATTCTGATACTACAAATCTATTTCTCTAGTTTTTCCTGCCTTCACTCTTGTGAAGTTACAGAATTGAGTAGGTCAAACACGGAAATGTAGCTTATAATACACTAGATATTATACAATTAAAAACCAAAATGAGCTCACACTACAGCAGTATAAAATTCTGTCTTTGATCAATACTGCCCATTACCATGAGGCAGAAAAAAAATCCACCATAATGTAGTCTTCAACAATACTGTATATTTTTTCTTTAAGGAAAAGCAAAAAAGTCCAGACAAAAATCTTAATAGAAAAACAAAAGAAAATTACTGAGAGGGCAGACAGTAAAAGCCTTAGTGATGTTCTTCGTAAAAATAAACAAGAATAAAACAACAGCAGCTCCAAAAATGGAAGGGAAAAAAAAAGAAAAAAAAGTGAGAGAAGCATAGAATGAGAAGAAAACAAATGACATGAATTGGCTAGCAGAGAAGAGAAAGGAAGAGGTTTTAAAATGTTTTTAAACTGTAAGGAGGTGGAAATTTTAGAAAATCAGTGTCATCCATTTTCTTGACAGTTCTGACTCACTGATGCAAGTCAGTAGCCTGTTAAGGCATGAGAATTTGATAGCATTTGTAGTAGAATACAGTTCTGTACAACTGTTGTTCTTATTTTAAATTATCTACTATATACTTCCATCTATCTATGGAACTAAATCCAGCTGGTTTCCCATCACCAGTGGTGTACCCCAGGGATCAGTATTGAACCTAGTCCTGTTTAAAATCTCTGTCCAATGATTTGGATAAGGGGATTGAGTGGCCTTCAGTCAGTTCACAGATGATGCCAGGGTGCATGGGAGTGCTGATCTACTGGAAGGTGAGAAGGCTCAGCAGAAGGATCTTGACAGACTAATGGATGGGATGAGGAAAACTGTATGAGGTTTAATAAGATACCTACCATAAAATAAATATATAAATTTGGTTTTAAATCTAATTTTAAAAGCCCAAACATATAATAAAGAAAATAAATATGCAAAATTTAAATATGCAAAATAAGTAATTAAAACAGTAAAAGTCATTTTTAAATTTAAGATAAAATAAATTTAAGTAGCATGCCAAGACCACAGAGGAATAATGCAAATTATTATTGCAAAAATTAATGCAAATAATCTCCTTACAAGACACCAACCTCAAAACCAAAAAGATTTTCTAAATTTATGGCAGTGTGCCTTTATGATTTTACATTGAATTATTCATTAAGTCTGTCACTACCATCAGGAAGGGAGTGGACTAAGTGAAGGATTTTCCACATTGACTACCATGGGTTTTAAAGTCTGCATCTGCTTCAATAGTGAAGCTTATACATGCAACTGAGAGTTAATGACTGACAAAAGTCAAAATTTTAAAGACAGGTACCTTCAAAAGCTTCCTTATCAATATCCAGCAGGCTGAAACCACTAGTCAGAAATGTTTCTCCTTCACTGGGAAGAAATATCGACTTAGTCAGTCCCTTAATCCTTCACATTAAAGATGAAATTGTCCCAAAGAATATTGCCCATGGCAACTGCAGATGTAATTCTCAGATTCCTGAGCCAAAATCAGAGCTTGGCAATGAAATAGAGATTCATTGTGATTAAGAAATAAATATAGAACTGAAAGAAAGGCAAGATCCCCTGTAGCTGCATTAATACTTCTAGTAAGTCCCAGAGCAGCCAATTCAATGAATATTGCTGCACTATTAAAAAGGAGCATTTCCACAGACCAGTTTTGTAAAATTATCCTGTCTTAATAGAGAACAAGCTTTTTAGCAGTCTGCTGCAGGTTAATATCAAGAGGTTCAGAGAGTTAGTTGAGATCATAAAAACCTCCTTAGACCCTAAATGAAAGATCAAGCAGTATTTAAATATCCAGAAATTGCAGGGGTTCTCTTCCTTTTCTTGACATTGCTTTTGTTTTTCCTAAGCCTCCTTATCATGTATGGTAGTCTTCACCATTCCCTCTTTATTTAGGTGCTTTAGGTAACTCTGAGAAGCAAATTTTAATATATGCTTCCTGAGAAGGTTAAGAAACACTACTGCAGACAGACTCAGTTTCCATTCATCCTCATCCTCAACTTTGCTTTCTTCCTAAGATAGCTTTTTATTTGCTTCAGCTTCAGCATCAGCATCAGTCTTCTTCCAGTATCCTTCACTCTGCGCTGTCCCCTCCGATGCTGTATTTTTAATTTCCAATGCTTCTTCTCTCCCTTATCTCACTCTTCCTTGACATTCCTGAGTCATTATAGAAATTTCTCATGGCAAAGCTAAAATAAAGCAACAGTTATTTTTGCCTGCCTCTGAAAGACACTAGAATTGCAATTTAATCAAAAAGCTAAAAGAAAAGTTGAGAACTTCTACAGATACTGAAAAATAAGAAAGGATCTGCTGATATGAGGTAGCTTAACATTGCCAAAAGTTGGGTTTTTTTCTGGAAGATTATGACCAAGTTATACTTTTCAAACAAATGCAGTGCCAAACAATCTCAGGCTAAATATGCATGGTTCTGCAGGTCCTCACCTAGCAATACATTTTTGTTTTCACACAAACACCTTAGCATGAAGCAAGACTCAATCTAAAGATAAATACACAGTGATTTGTCTTGTATCTTCCTCCTTTCTTTGCAGAAAAACCTTCTTTTTCTTCTCTCTATGAAGAACCAACCAAATAATCATAAAGCGTGGTGGTAAGGCCCAAGATGAGAAGGGTCTGTTGCCCTGTTATCTTCAGAAGCAGCACTAGGATGTGCTCTTGACTTTGCACAGCCACAGATATGTGAAAGGGATTTGGCCTTGAACCGGTCCAGTTTGAAAACTACGAGTCAGGTGTTCCTCTCCCTCCATGCCCCCCACAAATGTAAGAAGGCAATGCTTTTCCTGAAATTGTCTCCTGGCTCACCAATGGAAGAGGTGAAGGCAAAAACCTGTAGTATTTGCAGAATATAGCAAGTTTCTGAATTTTGTTTTCTTTCATAATGTAAAACAGGCCCTATGGGTGCCCTAATGTTATTGTGGTATGGCTATATGAGAAAAACATCAAGCTTTATAGCACATCAATGGGCCTGGCAACCAGAGTCCCATCACAAATGCTCTGGACATGGAGTAAATGGGAAAACTTGTGACAATCAAGAGCTAGTTTTCTTTCATGCATACACATCTCAGCTTTGCAGGTGGGGGGATTGTGGCTCCACAAAAACCCAATCTTTGTATGCTATTGCCGCAACCCATGGTGTGATTCAAAACTTTTTGAAGACAGTTGCTAGGCTTGTAACAATTTCTGGACTCTTTGGACTAGGACGTCATTTAGACAACAGCTTCCATAAACCTGGGAAAGTTTAAGTGTACTGTGAATGGTGGAAAGTGATCTGAACACATGCAGAACTGTAAGATGCCATATGTATCCCACTGCACATTCAACACAGGACTGTGCAGAGAGTGCCATGACTCCCTTACAATTCTCTTCCTCAGTGCTAATTTTGTGTTTATACTGCGATCAATCACTCCAGGATTTTGCATCTTAAACTGCAGAAGGACCCATCTCAATCCCTCTCAGTGATGGAGACCTTCAGAGTTGCCATGAAAAGGAGAAACATTGTGTGCTGTTTGGGAAGAAACAAAACGCAGGCAGAAAGACACTTAGATATGTGAGTGGAAGATAAGAGCAGAGAAAAGACAAGAACACATTAGTAAACTGGGAATCTGGCTTAGGCAATTAGGTCTCTTTAAAAATTGCATTCATTCACAAAACTCCCAGGAAGACTAATGTAAAAAGCCTAACTTTTCTCTCTACTTTCTACAGAAAAAAAATAAGTTACATCTCTTTTCCTACCATTTCTGGGAGGGGAAGAAAGCATAGCAGAAATCAAACTCAATTTAATTAAGAAAATGCCAAAAATTATATGTTTGACTCCTCCTATCTGATCAGGAGAGAGTGAGTAGGCACAAGGAGACTTTGTGAATTGACGGAAGGATGTGTAGGCAGCCTCCTATACAACAACTGCATGAGTTGGAAAGTATACAGCAGACAGTCTGACTGTGACTCAACCCATCCAAGTTCTAAAAGGTCTCTGCAGGATGCCAGCAATCTTCCTGCCTGCATCACTGGCACTTGCAACAGCACCTGCTCTTCCTCTCTAACTTCTGAAAGCTTCAAATCCAAAAGAGCTCCCTCCTCAGCCTCCCCAGATGTAGCTGCTGGGGAAGAAGTGTCCCTGCATTAAAACTGTGTGAATAACCAAATTACCAGCTCAGGAAATTCAGGGGAAGGGGGATTTTCTGCTATTGACTATAAGCCAAGTCAGCTTCTAATTTTCAGGTAATCAAAGTAATTCTTGGTGCAACCAAAGTCCACGTATTGGTCTTTTTTAATTGGAACACTGTAATAACTTTTAAAATTTGTTTTAAAATGCAAGAACAGAAAAACTAAAAGCACAGTT
The DNA here is from genome assembly GCF_029582105.1 of Oenanthe melanoleuca. Classification (NCBI taxonomy): domain Eukaryota; kingdom Metazoa; phylum Chordata; class Aves; order Passeriformes; family Muscicapidae; genus Oenanthe; species Oenanthe melanoleuca. The sequence goes on along the minus strand of NC_079335.1, from coordinate 102,343,876 downwards.
ATCTAAGAGTAAGTTATCTTATACATAACTTACAAAAATTTGGTAGCATTGGATCCATTATAAAATGGATCCAATTTTCAGCATGGATTTCAACACTGCTTTCCCACCCCAGTGATAATCTTTTATAACATCAACATGCAACATCAAAGAAATATTTTTAAAAATAGATAAAACTGGTAGGAAAAGGGATAAACTTTCTCTTCTGCATATGAAACTTGAATTTCAGGATAGAGTAAAATGATATTTTTTTCTACAGATGAAGAGCTTGCTAATCTAAAAAAGAGCAAAGAACTGGACATAAAATTAGGCAGCCAGTTGGACAGAACCCAAAATAGGTGACCAGCCAATGTTCAGACCCAAAGTTGTAATTTTATTTACATTTTCTCCCTGAAGCACCACTCCCTTGTGCTTGAAAAGAATGTTGAGACATAGTATGTGTCTTCTCAAGGCCGCATCTGACCTCAAAGCGGCAGCGAGTCCTAGAATAGGACTAGCTGGAATATAGCTGCTTAGAAACACAGAAGAAAAATATAGCTAAGTCACCACTTTGTCAGTCAGAAAAACCAAATTCAGTAGAATGAGAAAGGTTTTTCCACAGACCCTCTTTACACGCAGAAAATTAAAAGGCATGCTGCTACAAGTTACCAGTAAAAAAAATTTCAAGATGTCTGTACTGAATAAAGTATTGGTAACTTATAATTTTATTTTTAAAATTAGTAGAATGTGAAGATGAAGTAGTTTTGGAAATGAATACATTGAAAGTGGGAGAACACATGACTTGTCTGCTGCAAAAGAACAAAAAATTATCTGTCACAAAGCTTTATTCCAATAATTTTCTTTTCATTAAATTTAATTATACACTCTAGCGGTCCTATAAGTATGGAGCCTGGGAAGCTGACAATTATTTCCTATGGAAAATTTTTAAATTTCTTGCAGAAATTCAACATTACTTCCATCAATGCATTCCATATACTATGTTATCACCTTTTAAAAGGCAAGCCTCTGATGATAGTGATTGATTATTTAAGCGCAACATGAAAAAACCCCAGTGTATTCAGTCACCGATTGCACCAGACAATTAATTAAAAGAATGAAAAGATAACTCCAAAGGAAACTAATTCAATAGGACACTTTTTAAAAAAACAAATGAGAGCTAATAACAGGACACAGTCAAAGAGAACATTTGGTTTTTTTCCCCATTCACTAAACAACCTTTCTCCTAGAGGCTCTAGTCATCTTGTATGGCAAATGAAACTCTAAGACAAAAAATCTGTTAACTCGAAGTTTGTATGAACACTGTGTTTTATCTGAAAGAAGACAGCAAGTAAAGAAAACACACTAGTGCAATTTCAGGAAAAAGTATACAATGGAAAACGTGACTGAAAGAAGTGGATTGTGAGGAAGCAGTTAGAAAATAATAAAAACAGGGGAAATTGTGGTTTTCTCCTTAACCACGTGACACCCATATTTTCACCCTGAAATGCCTTTTGCTTTCAAGATGCACAGTTACCCATCTGCTGCAGTGCCTTCACAACCATGCTCTTTAATAAATTGCAATTGCATTTACTCTTCCTATTTTAGTGTGCTAAAGCACATTAGTTTTCTACTGGTCTTTGAAGCCCCACTGCAAGCCCCCAGATGGGCACTTCAGCTTCAGATATCCTTCCTACCTAACTAATCTATTTATTATGCAAATTACTTCTAAGCAGAATCTCTTATGAGAGGCAGAACGAGGATTGAAAAGGGAAGAGATTAGTTATTGACTGCATTCTCTTCTAACTTCTGCTTATCCATTATTTTCATTAATACAAGAACTAAGGGTCATGCAGCAGGGGCATCCTAAGAGTCACAGATCACACTCAGGGAATTGTGCTGCCCATTAAAATGCAGCAGTGCCAGTACACTCACTGAAACCATTATGACTTTCTGATAATGTCTGCATAATACATCACATTCTATCAGGGAAAACTTCAGATATTCCCAGTTCATTTCAAACCAGCTCTGATTTTGAGCCTCAATTTCTAATTAATGCATAGCAGAGATAGTATCTGGGGCTTAGGAATTAATCCATGACACAAGAATCAATTGCATTGCAAAGAGCTAAGTTGAAAATAATCTCTCCTCCTAGGAACCAAACTATTTCCTAGTATCAACAATGAAAAGAGAAGAGCTCTGGTCAAACAAGTTTTTTAGGATGAAAGTGTATAGCTGACTGTATAGCTAACAATTTCTTGTGGAAGCTCTAGTTTGACCATAGGAGGAATTTTATTAGGGTACAGGAGTGGAAATACATCTGAAAAAATAAGCAAGGTCAACAGGCTGCACAGGTAGAGCAATTTGGCTTCGTGGGTGCTTTGGGAGCTGAAGGCCATGACTGAAAGGTAATGTCAGATGTGAAATAAGGAACTCGAAAAAGGAACAGGCATGTCACTGCCCACAGGAAACTACTGTACACCAGTGAGGAAGTCAAGGAGATGAAGAGATAGAAAGTAGGTGTCTTTTGCAATCAAAGACTATCAACACTGCAGGATTGCACAACACCATCTAATCTCAGAGGTGTTCCTCCTGCACCAGTAATGTTGTATAAACACTAAGTAGCACTCCTCAGAGTGGTGGATAGACTAGCATACTCCCAAAACACATTTACAGTCCCCAAAGCAGCTTTAGGCAAGCAGTTGAATCTGAGATTACATGCATAAGGCACTTCTAGTGGATGTGTACTCTTTCTCAGGAGGGAAATACAAGGCACTCAGGCACTCTCCTAACAGGAACCATGCAGAATAAAAACAGGCAGCTCAAAACAACAAAAAATCTCAGTAAGGCAGCAGCAAAAATACTGCATTATAGAAAAAGGGCTGAGCCAGAAGCAAAATCCTTTCCAAAAAGTGGCTAATTACATACTTCACTGAATCAAATTTTTAAGACAGTACTTGCAACATGAGCATGAAAAAAATAAAAAAAAAATGAGAGATGTCAATGAAAGCTCTATTTCAACAGAAGTTTTGTCCTCTTTCAAATTTTTCAGATTTCTTTAAAATGTGTCTGACCTATTTGGAAGCATTGGCTATCTCTAATTCTCTAAACTTAGAATTTTCAGAAGAAGTATGAAGTAGCAGAGTCCAGACCTTATCAAATTTTAATGAGAATCAGTAAGAAATTCTCTTTTTATAAGCAAAACCACTATTCATCATAGTTTATCCAGAAAATATATTCTCTGTTCATTACCTGAGATAGCCCTTCATTTCAGGGATCTATAGGGATTAATAAACACTGCTGTATTGCATACTACCACAATGTCTTTTTAAAGAGTTATTGCTAGATTCAGACAGAGATGAAAGATCCATTTAAAGAGCAAATCCTACAATCTCATCATCTGGTATCATATCCATAGATATTGGCAAGCCCTTTGCAAACCTATTAGAGCTTTGGCACCAATTTACTTCAAACAGAAAACAGATGATAATGTATATTGAAAGATCACTCTTGACTTTAAGAGGAAATGATCAATGCGTCTATTGTTTTCCTGCTATACACAAACTTCTTTAAGCAGGTTTTTTCTTGGGGAACTACTCTATCCATATCAACTCCAGACACTGACTTTTATGTCTATCCTCCACTCCTATCTGTGTTTGCTTGGTTTATGCTTGGGAAGCACTTGATTTTATTAAAGCTTAGGAAAAGTTTTTCTCCTCAGAGGCAGGTATTATTTGGCTGTATGCCTCTTCTTGTAGGGATGCAACACTTAACCTGCTCTAACTACCTTTGAAATAACCTTGAAATAATTCAGGGAGTGGAGTGGGCAGGAAGGGGTTATACAAGTAAATCATGATGCTTTGTATGTATTTTACTCCCAGAATTACTTCTACTACAGCAGTAGCTTTAGTAGAAACATCTTAACTCACAGTATCTTACCAATTCAATCACCTCTCAAAGCATTTGATCTTCAAATCCTGCTTTCCACAAAAAAGACAGTTTTTGGTAGACTTGGAGCAGGTCAGAGAATTCTGCATAATTAGCGTAATTGCTCCTTTCCAAGTTTATGCCATCCATTATGCATCTGACAAAGGCACAGGCTCATTTCTCTTCTTTTTTGCAGGCCTAAGTAAAAATAAGTACTTGCAAAAAGTAGTATCTAGAATATTTGACTCAGCAATGACAGACACCTGTACAGCTTTCTCCCAGAGCTTTTACAGACTTATATCATGTTTTAGGGTCATGTGGTTTGTCTTCCTAGAGTTTTTTGTTAATGATATCAGGATTTTGAAACTACCCTTCAAAATCAACTGTAAACAGGTCATAATTACTGCAAGCAGGCAATTACAAAGATCTCCATGACAAGAGGAAGCCTTACTCGAATATAAGCATCCTGGTGATGTTTTGCAAAGTACAGCATGTTGTCGAGGGCCAGCATTCCAGGAGGGGTCTGCGTGAAATCCATTGCTGGGTTTACATGATTCTGCAAGAAAAGAGCAAGATCACTCAATGAGCACCTTTACAAAAGCTATCGGTTCCACAGTGTTGGTGAGCACTATGTTAGTGTGCTGTGTCAAAAAATGTTCAGCAACAGAACTCTTTTGTGCTGAGCAGAAAACTCATAATAAGGAAATGGCCCATGCGTCAAAGAGCTCTACAAGCAAATGCAGACACTATAAGGTTGGCATGTCAGTAATTCACTTCTGCAGCTGTGGAATGGAGTTTCCCAAAGGCTGAATGCTTTAGAAGCACAGACACCCATGTCATTCATGGCAGATAGACTCCTTGGTGGAACTACAGACTAAAAGTATGTGAAAATACATATAACTGAGCCAACAGATGCCAAAACACCTATTTGTACAACTTCTATGGAATAAGTTCAAATTAACCACAAAAAGGAGATAAAAACAACCTAGCTGTATTAAGTCTATTGGATCTTGTGGACTCCTGAACACAAAGGGACTCTGATAAAATTTTTTTATGAAAATAAGCAGATTCATCTTGTGGAATTCAGGTACATTTTTTCTTACGTTCTGAACCTATGAATTTCATCTATGGAATTAATGAATAAACACACCATATATAACTAGAATTCATTAGCTTCCACATGAATTTACATATTTCAGATGTTCAGTTTCACGTACTACATAAAAAACTACAGTTGCCTAAAATATTCATTAACTCAGCTGATTTTTTGATTGGATGGAATGAAATGTACATTTGATTAAGCTTCATGTAGTTCATGCTTTAGACATGAAAATTTGACTGGCTACACCGAAGAAGCTGCTCAGAAGTCCCAATAATATCTCTTCTTTCAGAAATGCCTCCCTTCTGCTATGCTTTTTTTATCAGTATCACCTCAATGTCTCCTTCTCCACTCATCATTCTGACACAGAAAGATATCCCTAGCTCCTTTGCAATGGCATTTCTATTCTGCCAGACCCAGCTGTTAAAAGTGGTTAAAAGTGCATTTACTACCAGAAAACTGGCAAAGATCAGCACAGGTTTCTTCCATTACTCCATTTCTGCAGTGCGCTCAGGATCTGATCCAACCACTTCACCGATAAAAGCATGGGTTTTACTTGTTTTCTTTCTCTTCAGTCTGTCAGGCCATAATGTTTTGGAAATGACTGATTCTACCTTTTTGCCCATTTTAGTTTCAGATGTATCATTCGTTGATTTTAGCTAGTCAATAATTCACAGTCACATAAAAGATTAAAAGTAGTAGAAAGCAAAATTTATACATTAGGATGCCTGCTGCAACTTCAAAAGTAGAAAAATATATTAATTAGTCTGAAAATGGCATGCAGAACTGTTGGTTGTACATTTCCAGATTAGGGCTACTGATGTACAAGCAAAACAATCACAGCTAATTAGGGAATCAAGAGGATGCCTGGAACCTTAGATTTTATATAGAAAGATTTATGTAATAAGTATTTCAGAAGGGTAGTTGTAGTTTAGGAAGGGATAACAATGTCTTACTGAGTTGTAACTTTCAAAAAATCCCCTTGAAACTTTTTTTCACTTTCATCTGCTCATCTGAATGACAGACAATAATTGCCTAACTGGCCTATTTCCCCAACTCAACCTTTCATCTTCCACTCTGATGCATTTATCAATCAGAACACTTAAAATCAGTACAACACTGCTTCACACATCACAAGCCCTACAGATTTCAGCTCCAGGGAGGAGAAAACTGTGAGGCTGTGAGGCTGAGTCTCACAGATACACAAATCCCACCACCCACCCCAACCCAATCCACCATGAATATCTTACAGATCCTTCTCTGCATTTGAAGCTACCTACATTTTGGCCATAAAGTACAAGTCCTGAGGAACACTGCTTGATACTCTACTGTGTCATGAGGTCTAGGAAGTACATTTCCGTGGGAAAGCTACTGGGAACCACAGCAAGCACCAGTCAATAGGGAACACTACAGCACCAGTTTTACAAAAACTTATGCAAGTAGAACTATAGCACAGGGCTAACATGCACTCTTGGCTCCCATGCTGTAGCACGGGATATATAGATGTATAATCCATATATGGGATTATATATGGGTATAATAATATATATTGTTATATAATAATATATATTGGATAAATACCTGACAAGCACAGAGAGTTTCAAGACCCAGCTACATTTCTCCAGATATAAGGTACTGGTACTTATTTAACTGGCATTTACAATGGAAAAATAATGGCAGGACACAAATAAAAAGCCTGACCTACTGTTGCTTGAAGAAGTCTTTCCTTTACCCCATTCTAAATCAACAAAAAGACAGCAAGGACATGAAGAATCTCACAACATTTAGTAAGGATGACTCATTTTGTCTCTTACCATCACTACTAGTTCTATGTTCAAACAGAAAAACCATCTATCCATCACTTTCATTGAAGCCTATATATCCAGCTATTTTCAGGTTTTTTCAGTTTGTTTCTGTTTTTCAAAAGTTTCTGTCACATGGAATCCCAGTATAACTAGGGCTTGATCTTCAGCTCTGTTGATTTAAATAACTAGAAATACAGAAGCAGCTAATAGCTTAAATCCCCCAGACAGTCATGGTGTGTGAGAGACAATACATTACCTTCAATTATTCTTCAAATTCAAAAGGAACGTCAGACACTTTGTTCCCTTCCTTTTTTCTCAATCCCCCTAAAATAATCCTTTTCTTAACATGATGAATATCTGTGGTTGAAATATTAAAGTTATTGAGAGTGGCTTTAAGAATGAGATACAAAGCTACATTATCTAAAATGTTGTAGTGAATAATTCAGAAGTAGGCAAACACCCCACCTACAATATAATTTATTAAATATATGGAACACAGTGCTTCAGGCATATTTGTTGCATCCATTTAGTACAAATTCTATACTTTTTTTAGTTATGAAAAGTGAAGAGTAAGAAACACAAATGAAACATATTTATTACTTCCAAATTTTCAGATAATTTTTTATTTTTTTTCCACTAGGCTGAGTAATATCTCTGCATTTTTCAGATTCAGCTTCTGAGCAGTGTTTAATAGCTTATGCATTTACATCACACATGTTAATATACCAGAACATTCAAGAATTTGTTGACAAACTCAATAGGATACTGTGGGGAAAAAAAATGCATTGGTTTTGATAAGATGAAAACTCAAAATCACATCTGCTTAAGCTATTTAAAAAAAATAAATTAAAAATCACATGGCATATTTCACAATATGACAGCTATTCTGGCAAAATCCTTGTGCAGTAATTACATTCAGACAACCTATCATTCTACTACAGTTCTGGTTGTGTAAAGCTTTCTTCTCTATCCTGAATGGCTTCACTGTCTTACTCCTGGCTTCTGCAGCAATCTCTGAGGGATGTATAAATTTCAGTGGTAGGTATGCGTCCTTCCACCAAGGTGCCTATTCACAGCAATGGTAACTGCTAATGGAATAAGGACCACTCATTCCTTATATTATTCCTAACAACAGTATCTTCCACGTGAACACGCCAAAGCACAGGATTAATTTCCCTGCATTTCTAGGCTTTTAACATACAAATTTATTTCTGTCGAGACAGGTATTCACAGATTATCACAGATTTTGCACTTGTAATGTGTGCAGCAGCCACATAAATCAGTCGCCAAATCATGCTAGTCTGTCCTGAATGAAGTATGGAGTAGGTGCTAGATCCAGTAATAGATCCTTTCCTAGACCCAAAGAAGCTCAGGCGAATCGCTGTTCTTCATGCCTCACTTCTGTAAGTGGCATGACAAAAACACATCAGAAGTTTCCAGGGAAGAGTCAGGACTGTAAAAGAACTGATGATAGAACAACTTCCAAATGTCACAAGAATTCAATTTTAAAGGTGTCTTTCTAAAATAAACCCTCTCAAAAGTGGTCTTTTTTTCTTTCTTTCTTTCTTTTTTTTTTTTTTTTTTTTTTTTTAAAACAGAAAAAGAAAACAATCTATCTACCAAGATAGTACTGGGGATAACAATTTTTTTCTCTCATCCTCAATTACTCGCTTACTCATTTTCTTCCTCCTTTTAAATTTAAACCACTGTTCTGTGGGCTAGGAAGGAAAGCAATTACTGGGTTCTACAGCATCTCTGCAAAACTTTCCCTGGATCGTATCAGGAAATCATAGTAGTACATATGTGGATGTTTGTTCAGGACAAGAAGAGCAGGAACTTTTAAAGTGAGATTTACAGTGAATTAGCAATTGACAAACTTATGCTGAAAGTATCAATGAACACAAAGACTCACCACTTACCCCTTTCCAAATAAACCTGAAGTTTTACATGCAAAATGTTCCCATCTGTTCATTTACACAAGAATTACAAATAAGGAAAAATACTACATTAAACCAACATTTGTGAAGAGGTAGTCAGCTAAAATTCTTAATGAGGAAATACTTTTGTCTTTTTATTAAACAGAACTGTATTCAAAGAGATGATGATGTTGCACACCACTTCCATCATCACACTTCATGAGATATAACAGTGACTTGGGAATTTTCAGCCTCCATGCAATCAATAAAGAACTAGCAGATTTGTTTTTCTCTTGATAACTATTTCAATATGCAAATGTGATTTTTTTTCTTCCAAAGCCTATTTTTTAAGTTTACAACAGAACTCAGTGCTAGAATGAAAATGTCTCTGCAGGATTCCTGAATTAAAAAAAAAAAAAAGACAAACAAAATCACAGAAAGCCCCACACTCTAACACAAGTGAGAAGGATCCAAAGCTCAGTAACTACTATATATTTGAAAGAATATGAAGAAAATTATTTAAGAAACTTTCAGTGCAAGTCCTTTAAATCACATCCCCACTATTCCACCACATATCAAGAACTCCAGTATATTTCTACTGGATATAATTTTCATAAAGATTTAAAAATTATATCTGCATACAATGATGGTGGTTTTTCCTTAAACTAATTTCTAGCTCTTTTTAGCTTTGTATTTATATATATATATGTATATATATTTGCAAATATTTGTCCATTTCTACTAGCAGATAGAAATTTTGAGGTCTGCTTTTTGTTTTTGTTGTTATTGGCATGACAGCTTTGGGATACATATTAATAGACTACAAATGTTATCCTCCAATAATGAAACTCATTCCTATCTAGGTAACATGTTAAGCAGCAGTCTTGCTGGATCAAGTTTGACCTCACCAATATAAATCTGACCCTCTCAATAGCAAAGAAATTTTAAGTACAATCTGTATGTACATCATTTCCCCGACAAAAGATAAAAAAGCAATAATTTGACTACCATATATCTTTAATTCATGGAGCTACTATGTAATCTAATGTAAAGAACAGTAGAATTCTATGTAAGTCACCACCAGAAATCTGTCCCAGTCGTGCAAAGATGCTATAGTGGTAAAAATTTCAAAAATCAAAATGTTAAGAAGGTACAATTAAATAGCCTAAAAATCACTAAATAGACCATAACAGATATGTCAAAAGCACTACATATTTTCAGTCATGAAAAAATTACACATTATAAAGCAAGAGAAAAAGCTCTTGCATAATTCTTTGTATTTTACACTAATAACTTATATGGAGCTAATGCTTTGGATTCCAAAATCTTAAGCCCTACAGGCTGCCAATAATTTGAAAGCCTAGAAGAATCCAAAATGACTGCTATAACTTAGATGATCACATCTTGTTCTTGTCCAATGCAGGAAAACTGTGAGCCACCTTGAGTTGGATGTATGTTTAGCACTTCATAGATTATTGACTTCTCACTACTGAAGTAATGTTTACTGGGCAAATGCATTATCAAGCAGTAACATGTTATGTACTCTTTCAGGGCTATACAGAATGAATCAATGGGATGTGGTCATATCAATTAAATTTTTTCAGCATGGAAAATTACTTTCAGATATCTCTCCATATCCACTAAGCTTACAGAAAAATGGAATAAGCAGTCAAACCAGATTACCAGATCATTTTACAGCCAGACCCTGCCAGATTTCCTGTTACCCTGACTTTTTGGGCAAAGTCAGTCCACTTTAGATTAAATTGGTGCTGGATGAAATGTGAGTTACTCCAGATGGCCTTTCACTACAGGGAATTAGGGAGCCTTCTCATGAGACCTTCTAGGGGCTCAGCTGCAAGGGTGTGAAGCAGGTGTCCCTCAAGCCAGGGCTGCTGGAGAGCAACGAAGAGCTACAGCTTTTCAGACAGTTCCAGCTCTTACAAAATCACGATGGAATATATTACCCATGTCCTGGACAGCAAGCCACTTCTGTATTGTTTTAATTACAACACTCACAAAGTATACTGGGAAGAACTGGCACATAGTACCCCACCTTAAAAGAACTACTGTTATAAATACAGGCTTTCTTATGACTTTGGAATGTGTTGGGAGATGACTGGTTTAATTTTACCAATGTTATTAAAGCAGTTTGCCTTCTCTATACAGATAGAATCTAAGACATAAATTCTCATCCTATCCAGCAGAAGAAATATCAAGCTAGCAGGAAGACAGTTATGTGAGAAAACAGTGTGAAGAATGCTAGTAGGTACAGCAAGCCAAATAAATTAATCCATCTTGAGCACTGTAAATAAACACAGATTAAAAGTTTGCAACTAGAAAGTCATACCCACAAGACTCAAAATTTATCTAAATTTTTTGACATAATATTTGCATCTGAAATTTGAGGTGCATTAATTTCAAAAACTTTCAGTTGTATTTCCTTTTAAAGAAAAATTACTTAAATTATAATAAATAAAATAAAATCAAAGTCAGACAAGTAAAAATACTCAATAGAACTTTCCTGAGGTTGTGCTTCTACAGGGAGGCCACATGTGAAGCAGCCACCTTATTAATGCAGTGGTCTCTCTCCTATGTCATCACTGAAGACTAAAATTCTGAATGGGATCCTTCCTGCTGCAGCAACTGTCATAAGGATATGATGCTTGTGTACTATGGTAGGCACAACAACAGAACAAAAAGATCAACATTCCATTTGTGCAGTGAATTATAGTTCTCTTGGAATTTCATTACTACCAATGACAGCAGCGGCTGGAGACATCCCTGCATCTTTACAATCTGTGTTGTTTTGAGAACAGTGAGCTTAGAAAGTAACCTAAACTTAATGCCAAGCATCACGAGGTAAGCTGGGATAGATCTTGCTCTCCCAGATATTTCTGTAGAAAGGTTTTGCGATTTTCTTTTCAAGCAATCTGGCTAAAACATCTGTCATGGGCAAAAAGGAAAACCCTAGACTATGTTTAGTTCAAATACAGTAGAGAGAAATCAGTCCTGTGTCTGAGAAAACCCCAGTTCAAAATTAATTATCCGTATGAATCTACTGGCTGCCTGGCAGCCAGCTGCAACAGCTGTCCAAATTTAAAATGGAAAATTCTGTCCCAGAGCTCTGACAAACAGAACTGGAATGGCATTTTTCAGCCAGGCATACAGACCTGCAGAGCTGGGTGAAAAAGCCAGCTACCATTTAGGAGCTCTGTGGCTCACCGACTGACACTTCTTTTATTACCTATGACCAGGACAAGTTTCTAATAATCACAAAGGATGAAAACTAATCTACAGCAAAGAAGCTGTCAACATATATGAAATATTAGCTACCTTTGGATGGACATGCCCAAGTAAAAAACTGCCAGCTATACAGGCAAATCTTACCCCTGTTGGAGTATAAACAGCCAGGCTCTGATGTCAGGGACAGGTTTGGAACACATGACCAATCCCTCCTAAAAGCTTTGAGTCCTTATTCTGCCATCCTATAGGATATCCTATAGGGTACCCTCATCTGTCCTCAATAGTGAGTTAATAAAACAAACAAACAAATAACAACAACAACAACAAAACATAAAACAAACCACAAAGATGAAAAAAAACACTGGATCCATTCACTAGGGAACTTCATTTCCCTTGACTTCCAATTTTCTTTGCCTCTCTCTACAAGAATGTGAAGCACTTCTGACTAGAGCTGGGCTCTGCAAAATGCTGATACATGTTGCGTGTCTGGGTACTGTTCTGCTCTGCCTTCAGTCTTCTCCAGACAAATAACAAAAAGAAGATGAAGCGACACTAAAATGTAGGGAGGTTTTTTAAAAATAAGGATATTTTAAAAGAAGACACATCTCTACTAGTCTATGATTTTATGTAGGGGGTGTGTAACAAGTTGACTACATTTAATTACCAAAATATTCAGAATTCAGATATGAAGATGTTTTTAATTTGGGAAAATAAATTGGTTATTTAAAAATAAGCTGCCTTTCTCCCCTTGTCTTTGAATTTATTCTCAAGCCTCGGTAAATTAAATCTCACATTCAAAAAGAAAGTTTTTAACTCTTTGTAACTGAAGAAAATCTAAGTATTTTGTGTGCTATGATATTTACCATCCTTTAAATATTAGAAGAGGCCAAAAAATCCCATGAGGAATGAGACGAGGAGGAAAAAGCAATATGCATATGTTAGTAATAGACATATTTGTTTGCATGCATGCATACACCGAAAATTTCATAAACCTAAATAAAATATTTGCTGTAATTACCATTTAATTGCATTTACAGTTTCACAAAACTGCCATCATTTAATATCAAGGAAGGGTTTGTCTAGAACCATCTATTCAAGCCAAGTCTAGGGAAACAGATGAGACTCACACAACAAAAGAATTAAGATGTCTTTATGCCTTACCAGTTTTGTGGGGGATGCTGCTTTTTTTTTTTTTTTTTTTTTTTTTTTGGAGTCGTGTGGCATATACTATCCACCCATCTCCCAGTGAAGCGGTCATAAAATAATTCTTCTGTAGTGATACACTTGAAACAAACTATTCAGCCGAACTACATTTAAATATGTGGAATTTGGCCTGCGCCCACGAGTTCACAACTGGGATGCCCATGACAAAGAAAACTAATCAGTGAAACCATAAATAGTCTATATATAAAAGAAAAAAACAAAAAAAAATCCAATGCTCTATTGTGACTAACTTTAAATTAGTACATTTATATTTTTAAAGGATTTTCTTAAAGAGAAGCATGCTAGTTCAAATCACAACGAGTTTAATGTTTTTATTTTACAAGTTCACAATTGAAACCACTGGAAAAGTATGAATACGAAAATATCAACCTTTTATTCCCCCTTCTCAAAACAACTATCTTCATTAAGAAACTGATTTAAAGTATAATTCTTTCAACTAATATTTATAATAAGCACAAAATCATGAAATAAAGAATTAAAAAATCAAAGCACAAAAGGAATTACATTATACAGAGCCACACAATCACACATATTTCATTCTGGTTGGTTTTAACTTCATTGTTGAAGTGACAGTAAAAGGTCAAGGAAGCACAGTGGCCCATCAAGATTTTGTTGGATTTCTTTCTTTCTTTCTTTCTTTCTTTCTTTCTTTCTTTCTTTCTTTCTTTCTTTCTTTCTTTCTTTCTTTCTTTCTTTCTTTCTTTTAAATCTGTTCTCTGGAAGGACTAAAGCTAAGAGGAATTCAGCTGCATGTGGTAAAAGGCTGGTTTATTAATCTTACCAATGTTCAAGTTGCTAGATGTCCATAGCTCTGGAGAAGTAGTCCTGAGAAATCACATGCAGCTGCATGGTAAATATAAACAGCAGCTTTAACATACGGATTTTGTGGTCTCTCTTATTGGTCACTATAAAGATGCATCTGACCCAGGGACCTCATCCTGCACATATCAGGTCACATGAACAGCACCACGTTTATACAAAATTAGTAGCTTCTCTACTGCACAGATGCACATGTTATCAGGTCTGGCTTTCCTGGTAACAACATAACCCATTTTCCTTAATAAGAAAAAGTTCCTCAAGTTTTCTCCAAGCCTTTCAAAACCTCATGCCTCCAAACAGTAGTAATCCTCTTGTATTCATCTGTTAGCACCCAGGATCTGCTGACAGTATGACAATGAAGAAAAATTTCACTGTCTTTGGGATTTACAGATCAATTCTCAGTTTTCACCACCCATCTCATGTTTTGTCATTCTTGAGTATTCATTCCATACTGCAATCACACTTGGCTGAGAAGATTTGATGTTCTCTGACAGCATCTGCCCCTCTGATCAGAGATCACCCCTCTCACTTGGGGGATGGGGAGGTGGCCCCCTCACTCACATGTAGGGCAACCAAGCTGTTCCCCTGCTTGTGCCTAGCAGGCATCTGCCCACACATTCTTGCACTGCTCAAAGTGGTCCAGGGGCTTAACGAAGATATTTGTGGTTCAAACACTAACCCTGGGGCCTACCCTGATCTAAGTTACACTGGAGAAGATATCTCCCACCACCACACATTGACTTGAACATCTCAGCAAATGTGTCACTATGAAAAGTGGAATTTCAGCATGAAATTTGCTGGGTTGCAAATCTAAGTAGGATTTTCTTCCAGCAGGAATCCTCTTTTCAGCACAGCCCTGCTTTTTCACAGCCTAGCACCAAACACATGGCATGGCTCAGCATGGCACCATGGAATGCTTTATGGCAAACAGTAACTTTGAACTATGAAACTCTGCTTACTGGAAAGATCAGAATAAGTCACACACCGATGAGCTCCTAACAGCACCAAGCATGAGAATAAACTTGAGGGATTTCTGGATTTCTGCCTCTCATGTTTGAAAAGAGATTGATGCTTTGCTGCTAATGCTCACATTTGCAGAACATAGTCTAAGCTGGCATCAAATGTAAATTTAGTCTGATTAGATCTATAACTACATTTACAAAATCCTGTCTTTTACAGATTTGTAGAAACTCCTGGCAGGTAAAAACAAAACAAAACAAAACAAAACAAAACAAAACAAAACAAAACAAAACAAAACAAAACAAAACAAAACAAAACAAAACAAAAAAAAAAAACACACAAAAAAACCAAACAAAAAACCAAAACAAAACAACCCCCCCCGCCCCCAAAAAAACAAAACAAAAAAAAACCAAGACCAAAACCAAAACAAAAAAAACCCACCCAAAACAAAACAAAAAACAACAACAAAACAAACAAAAAAAATAAACTAAAAGTTCCATTTATCAAGAAAGCATTCCTGTCACAGAATCTACACAAGGCTGAAAAACATTCAGTCATAGGAACAAACTATTATTTTGGGGAGGATAAAATATCTCACTAGTAAGTGTCAGAAAGCAAAATATTTACAGTGCACTATATGACAAACCATAACATGCAAGCCAAGTTAAGTAACCTACAGAGGTATCATTTAGCCTAAACATCAAACATCTGCTGGCATTCAACTTAGAAATCAGAATTTACAGTCAGAACAATTATTTCTATATTTCTAAGGCTGAAAATATTCTGTGTCCATGAAAGCGAGCTGTTGAAAAACTTCAGTGAGCAACAGGCATCTGGTATGATACTGATGCCCTCTGCTGTCAAATATTCCACTTCAGTTACCAGCTTTCTTTTAAAATGAGATTCCAATGTACTCCAAATAATATCAAGTCATATACAGCAGGGAAACCAAGAATTTCTATCTGTAGGTGAACTATAAAGAAAAACAATCCTGACAGACAGTCAGTATTACTTTAAAGAGAAGATATTACTGTAAAAGGAAGATCTAAGTACTCTTTTAGAAAACATTCTATGAGATTTCCACATGGAGTTTCATATTGTAAAACAACTGAAAAGATTCATCTAATAAATTGAAATATTCTTTTGTTTTTCAACAAGCAAAGTGAAGACTTCACAAGTGAAACAGAGCCTTTGTGGGTTTATTTTTGGTTTTCTTTTTTAGTTTATGTTTAGGAAATAAACTAAAAAATGTCCATTTTCAGACTGAATCATGTCCATATAGATTCAGAAAAATTAACTGTAAAATTAACAATTGGCTTGCAGATTGCAGCTCCTCCAAATACCAGTATATACTAATAAAACCATTAGTTACCTCTTTAGTATCACCATCAATTATTTTATATATCCGTACTGTTCCGTTCTGTTGTTCTTTTCTTGTACTTCATATATTTTGTTCACCTTTCTCACATGGGTTTCAGTGCCTTTCTCATGGTTGCTCTGCCTCAGATCAATCAAGCAGCAACGCTCATCAGGGAGCATCAGGGAAGCAAGATATCAAAAGCAAAGGGAAACTTGAGAAAAATATCTAAATTACAGGTAAATCTGTTTGTGTCACCTGCAGTTCAACTTATCTGTCACCTTCCATTTTTAAACTTTAATTTTAGATGCTTTAAAATTATTTTATACCTAGACTTTTCTTTCTGTGCAAAAGCCTTAGCAAGTTTTACCAATTATTTGACCATTTTTAGGAATTTTCTATTAAGCACTGCATTGCTCTAACAAAATCAATTTTTACATAATTGTTTGTCAAAATCCAACCCCACTCATTCTATGCAAGGAAAGCTTCTAAGACTTGCTCTTGTGTAAGTCTTGAGATTCCTTTTGAACATGCTGCATTTGGCTGTATTATAAATACTTAGTATTAACTGAGTTTAACAAATATCTTTGGAACACATTTTTTTCTGAAGATGTTGCCTCTCCTGAGCATTTCCTGGCCTCACCTTCCAGGCTTAGAGAAGAAAAACAAACCAGAAGTGGAGTGGAAAGAGAGGGTAAGTAGAAGGGCACACAGAACAGTGAGAGGTGAGTGTCAAAGTCAGGAATTTGGGAGTGGGAAGGCTTAGAAGAAGTGCAGGAGTGCTAGGGCAGAAAGCAAGATGGTGCAAAAATTCTTAATTAAAATTCACAAGCATTTCAAACATTTACATCAGCTTAGATGCTTTCATTGTTTTAAGGTTAATATTACTTGAGGTCCTGGTCTGTTATTCCCAGTGATTTGATCATGTTCTTGTGATACTCCTGTACACAGCAAGAGGATTTACACTCTATGAAAACAGAAATAAAAGAACTGGTCCTCAAGATCTGTTTTGTCTCGAACACTTACAAATATGTGTTTATGAATGCAAATACAGTCATATGAAAGTTCAACTCTCTTTACTTAAAAGATGATCAAACACTGAAAGTGACAGTCACTATTACAACTACACTCTTTCTTAGCACCAAGAAATGAATGGGTATGATTAGTCTTCATCTTCCAAAGCTTACCCTGAGGAATAAATCAGTAAAGGCTTATTTATAAGACAGCCACTTAAAAAATTTGGCCTCAAAACGACAGAATGAAGCTCGCAAAAAAAGGAGACGAGCAACCTCTAGTAGTTGTAAAGGTAAAAATGAGAGGAAAAATCCTATGTACAGTCCTGTCTTAATCCACTGGTCCAACATTAGGGGAATCTCAGTGGCAATGGGTAGAGCATGTTCTTTTTTACCATCTGCAAATTTACTTCTGCTGAATAAAAGGATATTCAAATCTTATGAAAACTGTATATTACAATAAAAGGAGAGAAGAAGAATCTCCTTTCTGGTGGAGTGCTGTAAAATATTGATTTTGCTGTGCTGAAAGGTGTTTAATTAATAGCTGCCAGTACTAAATGACAAAGGGTTTAACTTTAGAATGAGACATATTTACATATAGAAATAGGGCAACTGACCTGAAAGCCTGGCAAGGCATATATGAATAGCTCAGCAAAACAAAATCTTTTCAGAGTTGGGTTTTTTCCCATAGCAACAAGCAATTTCACAAGTTTTGAAACAGTAGATATAGAAAGAGGATTTTAGGAATAAATACAGTGGAGGAGGATGGAAAACTACTAATAGCTTTCAGTAGTACAGACTAATCTGTCATCTATGCTGTTCTACTGTTAAGGCAGTGATTACATCTTATCAATCTAAAATTTTAAAAGGTTCAGGTCTAAAATTTTAAAAGGATCAGATCTAGTTTGGCATATATGCAGCATTGTTCTAGAAATGTTCCTCTGCCACTTCCAAAGCCAACAAGATAATCTAAATGTAAGGATGCATTGCTTTATTATAGTTGAAAAATTTTCCCAAAGGATAAAAAACTACAATCACTGCAGAGTGTCATCTACCAAATAAAATAACAGGGAGATTAGAACTAAATAGCTGCAGATGACCACTCACAATCTTTGTGATGAGTTTTTCAGCATTTTAGACCTTCCTTTTTTTAGGAGAAAAAGAATGACCATCCTCAGGTCTTCAACAAGAATAGGTAAGTAAATACATCCCATGGCATTTGCTTCTGTCCATTTCCCTCTTACCCATCCTCCTAGGAAAGTTTCATTCTCCCTAGCCAGGCAAACTGGTACCATTAATCCAGATAACCAGCTGGAACAAGGTGGCTTCAGAGATCCAGCTGACATTAGTAACTCCATAGAATTTAAGGACTATTCATACTACTTCAGGATTTGGCATCCCAACTCCATCCCAGTCTTGCTCTGTGTTAACTTTTTAAAGCCTAACTCAATCTAATGTTAAATTGACTACCATTCATCTACACCATGCAAATTACCTAGAATTGTGCACTGCCTTTTCACTGCATGACTTTGCTTTGACTCTTTACTTTCTGCCAGTCAATAATAAAGGGTGAATGATCATCACACAGTGACCTAATTCTTTATCTATTGACTTTCTATCAAATCTGAACTTTCTTTGAATATGCACACATCATCACCAGTAAACCTGTGACTCAAATCTTCAGTCAAATAATTTATCGTGAATAGTAGGCTATAATATATCAATAGTTGAAGTTAAATTGTTCAAAACTAGGTTGCAACTATTTCACAGCCTAGAATAACAAGTAAAATGTAGCACCCTATCTTTAGAAAAAAAAAATCTAACTATGGTTGAACTATTGGAGTCAGAACCCCACACCTTACAGCAATAAAAATAAAAGTGTTTTGCCTATAGATCAGTTAAGAGGTGGGGCTTGTTGTGTTGACTATTATTACAGTGGTCAACACTTCATATTTCTGAATGTTGTTCCCAGTTTTTAATGTCTTGGACAACACTTACTAGGCAAGTGAAATTTACCCAGAGAGGCAAAGATTAATCTTTGGTTCACAAGGCTACACTAAACCTAGTCCATCCTTTGAAAACAGGGCACAGAAAAATGCAATTTGCATCTGTGTTTAGAAAGTCTTGATAACTTTCAGTGCAAAAGTTGGAAAGGACTGAGCAGGCTTCATACTGATGGAGGAACAAACAGGGTGAGAGGAAGAGATGGAGAGAGGCAGACTGGAAAATCCAGAGGAGAACCACCTCACAATAAGGGAGTGAGGATGTAAAAAAGTGGAAATTCAGGAAGAATGAATGAATGAATGAATGAATGAATGAATGAATGAATGATAGACAAAGAGTGATCAGACATGCTGGAAGGAGATAGATCCAGCTGGATATCAAAATGTAACAAAGAGCTCAAGGGGAGTGGGCATTCAGAATCGAAGAGTAAGGAAAGAAATTGAGAGAGAAAGGCCGGAGAAGCTAAGAAGTTGGAAAACAAGGCATGATAGCACAGCAAAGGGAAACTGCAAACTACCAAAGTTGAGTGAATAAACCCAGAAACAGCCTAAAGACAGAGTCAGCAAAATACAGGAAGGAGATGTGGTGTGTCAACCTTGGCCAGCAGCCATGCACCCACCCAACTGCTCACTACTCCCCTTCTTCAACAGAGCAAGGGAAGGAAAAGGATGGAAAAGCTCACTGGCCAAGATAAGGACAGGGAGACTTTTCCATCATGGGCAAAACAGAGTTGACTTCTGTAAAGTTAATTCAATTCACTGCCAATTAAAACATCTGAAAAGTGAAAACAAACAATAAAACCATACCTTTCCCTCATGTTTTTCCAAAGCTTAAACTTAATCCTTCACCCGTAAATCCTGGGGCAGGGGTGGGACACAGATAGAGTATGTAATGGAAATTATGGAGGAGGAAAAGAAGCTCCCAAGTGAGCACACCAGAGCTCTACTAAGTAGGTTGAAGAGGACAGCGATTAAATCTTGGAGTCATTTGAGTTTGCCATTTTTGCAGGTAATGATTACAAGGTAATAATGACATTATTGCAAGTTATTTTCCAGATAACCTCCATTCAGCAGAGTCAAGGGACTCCATCTGGGGAATATATCATGATGTCAAGGTTACTGAGGTTACTGTGGACAGTCAGCTAATGAACTATTCCAAGAGACAACAAGAAGCACCACAGAAGAACCTATGAGAAAACTGTTAGTTCTTACCTTCAAAGTGCTACCTGGATACAAACAAGGGATTTTTGAAAAAGATAAAGATAAAAGACTTAAGATAAAGTAGATTAAAGATAAGTAGTTTAAGATAAAACAAATTATCTGCTTATCTGGGACATAAAGAAGAGAAAAAAATACAAGTCTAAAAGAAATCTCAGAAGCTACTCAGGTCTATATTTTGCTTAAGGCATACTTTAGCTAACTAACTGTTTTTCAACCTTCTTTCCAAAACTTTTTGGACAAATCCTCCAAATTATCTGTGATGGTGCTTCTTCTCCTCAGAAAGTTTTTGCAATTTCTAAAAAAATCAAATATGTAAACATTTAAATCATCCATCTAATTATTCATGTCTTCTTCAGATTGCTCTAAGCAACCTTGGTTGTTGGTGTTTTTTCTTTCAGAGTCCTCATGTGCTTTGTTTCCTGGACCCACCATTGTGGCATTTTCATAATGGATTGACCTCCCTCTTTAAAGTTGTGGCAAATTTTGTCCTCATCATTCCAATTGAAAATCTCTCCTATAAATGAATTGCCATCACTGACTTTTACCTTACATATAGCTTCCTCCTCTCAGCACTGGCACACACAATTGAGATTTCCACAATGTTCAGGCTGACTGGCTAAAAAGGCAACCTTTTAAAGTCAACTCTTGTAAGACATTTCCATCATCACTGTACAAGCCTCACCCTCTGCACACAACCCACAATCAGTCAGTCCACAAGTCACTGCAGAGTTTACTGAAATGTTCTAGATGATGTCTAAGAAATGCAAAAAATGGCCTCAGCAGTTCATATGTTCTGAAAATATTTTTCCAGATAAATCCTAACTTAACATTCAAACTTTTTTTTTCCATCACACAATCTCTCTTATCTTTTTCCACAGACAAGATACTTTCCTGCAGATGAAATTCTTGCCGGAGGTCCTAAATTAACACCATTTCTCTTTGTATGACTGCATAAAATGACATTATTTCTGTTTCCGTAATCCAAAAGGTGATCTAATTTGGCATGGTGTTTCTTTCATCACTGCTTCCCATATTCATTTCATCAGAAGATTTCTTCAGCATATATTAACTTTCTTATGCCACCACCACTAATATTCTGAAAGTCAAGCCCATGCCTGCCTTTTAAAGAATATCCCACCATTTTCAATTTCCCTTTAAACTGTCACCTTCTATCAGATAGTCCCTTACTGATTTAATATCTCCTTCATAAACTCACATTTTATTTTGCTGCACTAGCAAATTCCACTATAGCACAACAAAATTATGAAATCACTCACTTTCCATGTTGGCTTTTTGTATTTATACAAACTGTTTATGTTTAATTGAAGAAAATCAAAACAAACAAACAAAAATCTTCAGAAGCTCTACATACTGAAAACTTGAGAAAAACTGTTCTGGATGAGATCGTTGGAGATGTTTTTTCAAATGCTAAGTTTCTTATCATTTGTTCAGAGCTGCATATAAAGAAACACATTCATTACAACTTCTCAATTACAGTAGTGCTGTTTAAAGAATTATGATGAAAATATCCAGGATCGTGAGGGTTTTTTAATAACTATTTTCCACCTCAATTATGGGAATTAAGCTTACTCCAACAGAAGGGAGAGTATTCAGGCTATTTGTAATTTACTCAGAAAATAAGAAATAATTCAATAGGATGGAGTGTCCTGGATCCCCTGATTTGGTGGTTTTTGTTGCATTTGTCAGCATTGTAATAAATCTCACAATTATCGCATCTGAAAATCTCTTTACTTGGTCATCCCAACCATTTGGTGAAGTCCTGTGGTTGCTTTAGCTGAATATAAGTTTCTAACTATGCAATTTTACAAATTACATTGTAATCTTCTGAAACCATTTCTGGACTTTGTCTCTTTTTGACATTACATTTGTAGTGGGGTAAGGCTTTTTGATGTGGCTGAGAAAAATAAACAGAATTCTTGCATTTCCTGTACAGAAAGAGAACAAGCATTCCATGGTTAAATGGTTTTACTTTCTCTCTTAAAATTAATATTTAATCAAGAAATTTGCTTCCAGATCATCAGCACCAGTGGAATGAAGAGAGCATTCAAAGTCAGACTCCTGTTTGGCAGGTTTCTTGTGCCACACAGCTGAAGCAGAGGGGAGACAAACCTCACACTGTTCAGATCATGATCAGTTTGCTAATGTAACACTTTACCTGCAACTGATGAAAGCACTGAAGACACTTTATTGAAAAGAAACAGATGGGGTGAAGGCAGCTGGGAGTCAGAACACTGCCCATGTATGAGGCTGGGTATAAGCAGCCAGATTTCACAAGAGGTCCTGCTCCCTTTCCTAGCCCTGGGGGGAAGGTAATACTCCTCTTCAGCTGTTAAAAAAAGTTGTACATGCCATGTCACCTGGACTCTTAGCTCAAAGTAAAGCTTCAGTACAAGAGTAGAATAACTCTCCTCACACTTCACATTGAAATTTGCCTCATCATACTGCTAATAGAATAACCTGCCACCCATTAGGGCTCTTGCTATGGTGCTTCTTTCACAGCTTACTTTCCCACATTGTTTCTTAACTCCCACTATGCTTTTCTACATTTTCTCCACTGCTTTAATCCAGTTCCCATTCCCTCCTAAACGTTGCTTCCCATCCCCTTTTGAAAGACTATCATAATCAAGCAGTAAATAGTGCTGCAGTTACCCTTGACAACTGCCAGAATGTTTTCAGTAGGCTTCCCAATGAACAGCTCAAAGGGGAGTAATGAAGCTGAGGGATGAGCCAACAACAACAAAAAAAAAAAACTCAAAAAACAAAAACCCCCAAAAAAGCCCCACAAAAACAAACAAAAAAACACACACACAAAAAGAAAACCTCACACTGAGCTTCAAAAGCTCCTTCAAAGCATAGTGTTGCTATCATGCTTGCAACCCCAAAATGCCAGGCTCCTCCCTTCCCGTCCATTTACTTAATTACTCCTTACACATAAAACTGCACTGATCCACTGCTAATTTTTTTTTCATTCATCAGTAATGAAAACAGCTATCAGAACACAGAAAGGCTCTACCCAGTTCCCTTACTGGGCAGAGCTGGGCAGAGCACTCAAACTGCACAGCAAGCTCCAGTTTGCACCAAGAGTCCTGAAAACCTCTCTCGGTAACTGGGGCTACTGCACAATATTCAGTGTATATTTGCTAGGCCAAAAGGACAGGAATGAATCACAGGAGATACGAAGTATACCATTTTACCTAAGGAGAAAGAAAACTGCATACTAACATAGAGTAAGCAATAAATCAAGATATTAATTCACTGTACCTGTGCATGCTCTGTTTCCAGAGAGGGAGAAATTCATGTTATTAGTTAATAAAAATGTGTGCAACAGTTTAGCTAGATCATGCTGTGCTCCCCAGTTGAGTTTTAGGCAAGCCCAGAACTCCAATTCATCTGATTAAGTCAGGGTAGAAGAGATTCTGCATTCCGTATTCACAGATTGAAGGACTTCCCACAATCAAAACACAAGGCCCTATAAGTGAATACCATAGAGTCATACCTCAGATTTATTGTGCTCATAAATCCATATTAATGCTAACAAACTACAGTGACTCTACACGGCTGTCGCAGACCCATTAGGCAGCACCTGTTCATCCAAGATATCATTAAAAGTTAGATTCTAATGGTGGCATGTCATACAAAACTACATGCTTAAACTTCAGGTAGTTATTTCTTTCTGCTAGAATCATAGAATTGTTTAGATTGGAAATGATGTCTGAGTCCAACTGTGCCATGATCACCACTAATCTATGTCCCTAAGAGCCACATCTACACATTTTTTAAACACCTCCATGGTCCATGACTCAACCACTTCCTTGGGCAGCCTGTTCCAATGCTTGACAACCCTTTCCATGAAGAAATTTTATGTAATATCCTAAATAATATAAAACTATCTTATCCTGTAACTTGTTACCTGGGAGAAGAGACTGACGCTCACATGGCTGTTACACTCTTTCCAGGTAGCTGTAGGGAGCAATGAGGTCTCCCTTGAGCCTGCTTTTCTCCAGGCTAAACACCCTCAACTGCTCATATCAGCCTTGTGCTCCAGGCCCTTCACCTGCTCTGCTGCCCTTTTCTGTACAAATTCCAGCACCTCAATATCTTTCTTAATGAACAGTACTCAAGTACTTAATGAATAGTACTCAAGGTGTGGCCTCATCAGTGCTGAGTACAGGGGGACAATCACTGCCCTTGTCCTGCTGGCCACACTATTGCTGATCCAGGCCAGGATGCCATTGGCCTTCTTGGCCATCTGGGCTCATGTTCAGCCAGCTGTTGACCAACACCCCCAGGTTCTTTTCCTCTGAGCAGCTTTCCAGGCAAACTTCCCCAGGTATGGATCATTGCATGGAGTAGCAGGACCCAGCACTTTGCCTTATTTAACCTCATACAGTTGGCCTCAATTATCCTCCACACACTCCAGGAATCTCCTAGAATGTTTCCTCTCTGCTGTATCATATTTCCAGCTGACAGCTGGTAAGATCAAAGTGCTCTGTGAAAACAAGAGTTACAGATCTTGAGATTTCTCTCAGAAGCTTGTGGAGTATTTTGCCTGCATCTTTATTCTAGTTGGGTGGCCTATAACAGGTGACCATGAAATCTGTCTTACTGATCTTCCTCCTGGTTACCATAAACACTCAATCCTATTATCACCATCACTAAGCTTTGGGCAGTCAAAACAATCCCTAACAAACAGGACTACTCCACTACCTCTACTTCCTTGCCTATCCCTTGTAAAGAGTTTATAGCATCCATTCCAGCATCCTGGCTTCTGCAAAAGCTGTCATTTGGAGTTAGCAGGATTTCTGGAGAAGGGGAGAAAATTTATTTATTTTAGGAAATAGACAGAAGACCAAGTAAGAGAAGAGACTAATGAAAAGATGTACTATAATGGATGCATGCACCCACTTTCAGTGGACTATCACACAAAAACACTCACAATAAATCCAAGTTTTTTATAGTCTCGAGTGTACATAGATTTCCGTTTCTCCATATTGCCACTGCTGTTGTTAGGTTCAGATTCGGCATCAAATGCAATTCTTCGGAGTTCAAATATGATATCCCGCTGAGCCTACGTTAAAACAAGGTTAAAGAAATAGTTAAAATAACTGATCTTTCGCTTAATTAAACAATACCACAAAAGGTGTTTCAAAACACTGTATTCCTTCCCACTGCCCAAAGTTTTTGTGTCTAAATTCCCTACTTCATACTTGGAGAAACAGTCAGCAAGAATGACCTTGTGGTTCCCACTTTTAAAAGTTCTCACATTTATGAGATTCACATGTGGGTGCTTAAGTGTTGACTTTCGGAAGAGGGACCCAATGTAGCAAGGCCTCTGACTACACAATTTTAAACACAGAAGCCAAGAGATCACACATGTTTAAAATTAAGCCCTTGATTAAGCTGGTACTTAAGCACCTTGCTGAATGAACACAAAATGACTCAGCACTCTGCATTCATTTTGGTAACCATCCATTTTTGCTTTCACAAAAATAGGCAAGAGAGGAATTACTGCAGCTGGAAATGTCTCAAGACAGTGATAAACACCCTACCAGGAATATTAACAACACTGTGTTAGTCACTCTCTATGGAGATGTGCACTAATTGACTGCATGTACATTCCCAGGAGTCAAACTTTCCTATCTCAAACTTAGGAAGCATAAAATCCTATAGCATGATGTTACTTATGTTTACAATTATCTCACTCTCCCACCCTCTCTTCTCCAAATTATCAGCAAGTCTTAAGATGATTTCAGCTTAAAAATAAAATCAGGTTCCTCCTTGTACAGGGCCTAAGTGAAGGTCACAAAAATTAAAGAAACAAACTCATCATCCCAATGGCTCATCAACCTTATATTTAAATCTTTTTAACATTTTAGAGGAGTGTCACTTTTTGCACAATGAACAATATCAAAGTCAATGTCTGCACACAGCAAGCAATAAACAAATGAAGTACTTTATAGATTCCCAGTAGCAAAACTTGGGTTTATTGTTACACAATTTAACTTCAACTCTAGCATGCCAGACAGTTTTCATGTAAACATTTAATTTAGCTCTACAGAAGTACTTTTTGGAAGGACCATACATTTCTAGTGCTTCTGAGAAGGGCACAAAGGAAACCAATGCTGAACAGCTGCTCAGAGTTACTTCTCAGGAGGACAGAAAATTCAGTTAATGGAACTGCATGTTAAGGAGAATTGTCTGGCCATTTCGTTGTACTTTTGCACAAGGAATGAAATAGCCAGTGCATCTTCTTACAACCAAAAACATAACCCAACTTCACAGACAGAGAAAATTAATGACTTATGTAAATGCTCTTAGCAATTGGTTTTTTTCCTCCATGAAGAGCTTTGGGTACATCAGTGAGGTGTTGCTGTCTTCCTGCTAAGACCAGATCATGCCAGATGCTTACCTGATCCTGTGGATCCATTTTTGTCATCATTCTGTCTTCCAGAAGATTAAAGGTAAGTACTTGCAGGACATACAGCTGATGTGCCATTTCATTATTGATGGCTCTCTGTGCCCTGATAACATGCTGCAAAGAAAGAGAGATTTTGGTGAATCAGAAAATTACAGTGGCTGAAGTCAGGTGCTTCCATTTGTAAATATGGGCTTGCTATGCAACTGTGTATCTGTACTCCAAAAATGAAAAAAAAACCCTAAACAGAAAAACCCCATACACAAACAAAAACCCATCCCCACCTCCAAAAATCAAACCACTAGGATTAGCACTACTGATTCAGATACTGTATTGTGTAATTTAAGGAGACACAACTTTACACTAGATGGGGTCTGTGCATATACTGAGTAGTAGCATTAAAAAACCAGTGCTGAAAAGTCACTTCAAAGAAAATATAATTCCATCCCAAGAGCTTTAGAGCTCTCTATTTAATTTATTTTTTTCTAAGATATTACATTAAAAAAATATTTAAGAGAGTAGCTGTCTGAGGAGAAAAGTGTTCAGGCTGCAAACACAAGCAGAAAATACAGCGATTTAACAGGGCTCAACAGGAAGTCAGCATCACACCACAATCCTGCCTCTACTAGAAAACTCCAATCTGTATGAGAAAGACTGCCTAGAAATATATTAGTATATGATACCCTATATGTGCAGAATTATCCATACAGAAAGCATACACTAAACTGAAGAACAATTTAAAAATCCCTGGTGTGCCAAAAACACTAAGTAGTTTTATATGGGAAACAGACCCAGGCCTCCAAACACAGCAAAGTACATAATAAAGAGTCATCAAGTGGGAGATGGATATGTCAACTGATGTTATACAGTTCCAGAGAATAAAAGAATCTGTCTGCCAAAAGGCACTGGAGCATTTTATGACAATAAATGAACATCTAAGAATATCATCCTTATGATTGCTCCAAGCTTCTTATGAACTCAACCAGTGTAAAAACATGCCTTCTGAAATAAATTCTAGGATTTTTGTATGCATCAGTGAAATTATGACAGCAAATGAGAAAGTTCAAGGGGTTTTTTTTGTTTGGTTTGTTTGACACTCATTACAGAGAAAGATTTTCCCTCATTCCATTGAAGCTGTAATCTACTTAAATGTCAAAGGCAAAATCCATGATTTTTCATGGTAGCAGATGCAGGTCTTCAATATTATATTCATTAATTATTTCATTAGCTTTAATTCATGCTTCTTGTGTGAAAGTCATGATGAATTGTGTCAATCAAGACAGAATAATCAAAAGAACCAAAAAACACAGGTGTATTCAATACTGTATTTTCATGAAGTAATCACAATTTCTGTGACTGGGAAAACAACCATTTCAAAAAGCAGTTTTGAGCCCATTCAACCATCATTCAAACCTTATCTTCTATATTACAAGGCTTCAAAGCATATCAAAATACAAGGGCAATTAAAATATATTAAGATCTATAAACACCAAAAATGGAGTCACCTTTTCTCCGTTCTACTCAACAGTAACTTTGGCAACCATATACTTACAGTTAAGATGATGGAACGAAGCTGCTTTTGTGCCAAAATGTTTGCCATTTCCTGATTTAGTTAAAAAAAAAAAAAATTAATTTTAAAAAATAGCCAGAAGCAGGTATTTTAGTGTCATAGCTAGAAAAAAAAAACCACACTGACTTAAAATGTCTTACATTTCTGCATTGTTACTTGTAAATGAAAGGAAGCGGCATATCAGCATTATGACTGTATGCATTATTTGGGGGACCACAAAGTCAGAATACTCTACTATGAGAAGAGAGACCAAGATAGTTAAAAGTACATTACAAGCTGAGGGCTTTGGTGATCCAAAATTTGTGGTGAAAGACTTCAGAAGAGTCCTCTGTGGGCTCAAGAGAGTATTTACCCACTTGTTCAAGCACAACCTTCTCCCACAAACAACACAGAAAGAAGCATGGACTGAAAGCGAGCCAGGACTTTAAAACAAGGTGTCAAATAAAATGCTTATTTATGTTAATATTTCAGCTTAATTATATTTTAATATTTTAAAGTCAAGTGCTCTAACTTTCATTCACTAAATCAGCCTACAACTCCGTGCTGTTTAATTACAACAAATGATAATTCTCCCTTGTATTTTAGTAGCATTGTTGACATTGTCCACTCTTGCTTTAAATTAACTTGTCTTTCTAGACCTGTCTGAAATCATTATCAAGGTGAATATGCTTAAGCAGCTGATCCCAACTGTCCCTCCTGCAAACTGTCCTACAATGCATATGAGGGAGTATTTTACACTTACCAAGCGTAAGAGTCTAATCTTAACCGTACCTACAAGAGCATGCCCTATTTTTAAGTTCCATGAGCTTTTCCATCAGAAATGTGTGTATATGTGTGTGTATGAGAGATACGCTTGCACATGCTGTGCATTCCTGCTCAACTTTGTGAGAGCTGAAGACTAATGCAGAATACACACTAGTCACTTTTATATTTTAAAAAAGCTCCTAGAAAACAGAAAAACTGAGACTATAACATTAAACATATGAAGAATGGATGACTAAAACACATGTGCAGAAACAGTGTAAATAAAGCAAGTGTTAGGCAAGAACTTGCTTGGAAAAAGAAAGTAATTCTTATTGTGAGATGGGAGGCAGTCAGAGATGTTGAATGCTTTTCTTTGTACCAGGTGAAGGGTGCTGCAATAGAACATAGGAGCGATAAAGAAGGAACAAGGGACCAAAGACAAGAGAAACTCAGCTTCAGGGTTTAAGCCTTTCCTGGCTGCGCAGGTTTCAGTGGCACATAACAGCAAAGGAACAAAGGAATGGATGATATAGATGTTTCCATCTCTTCCAAAAAATGCACAACTGAGCTGCAGGGGGAGTGCCAGGCACATTATATACTTCAATGCTGCTTGGAACAGACTGGCTGGATTTTTGTCAAACTATGTATCCACTGTCAAAAGATTAACAGGTAGAGAATATAAGATGGTATTTCTGCATTCAATGCAAAGAAAATAATAAAAAGGAAATTCTTCTATTTAGAAGATTATCAAATTGTTACTTCTTTCTTAGAGCTATCATTTAAAATGCTGTTATCAAGATACTGGGGTTTTTTTGTCACTGGACTAAAATTGATTGAAGCAACAATCTTCAAATTCAAAAACAATTCAAAAAACCAATAATTGCATCGAAATCAAATTTATCTTTAAAAATTCATTTCCTAATGAGCAGCTAATAAGCTGCCTCTTCTAATATAAGTATTGTACTAGCTGATGAGAACAAGAATTATCTGACCAAATTTGCCATCTCATTTCGCACAGCAGCATCTCTGCAAAAAAATGCAAATGAATGCAAAAGAAGTGTTTCAAACATTCACAGTATCATTTCAATGCTCAAACTCTCAGCTCTTTCACAATAGACTTCTAAAATTTCTTTTTGTATTAGTAACCTAGGTTTTGGTCCTTGACAGGGGCAGAAGAAGGAAAGCAACCAGTGAGTATTCATTAAAAAGAAAAATCTCGGACTTCTTGGGTTTTGCATTACAGGAACAGAGAGAGAAAAAAAAAGTGTAGGGAAAGAATTTAGATAGCAGTGCCAATTTAAATCCCTTCCTTAATTGCAGAGCAGCCATCCATATCATGCCTCTAAGTTGTCAGCAGAGAGGGTGCCAAAGTTCCCTGAGTTGTATGAGTTTTGGTGCAGCTTCTCACTTCTAACAATATTAGTCATGATGAACATTAACTTTTGAGTGCCCATCACCAGATAATTGCATGAGACTGCATCACCTCAGTTCATTGTCTTAGAAAGGCACAGTTCAGTAAGTGCCATCTGTTAATGCTATTTGGAAGGCAATGGACATGTCTTCTCTATGGTATGGTTTACTAATTAACCACAAGACAGATATAAAGTGAAATCAAACAGATTCTGGCTGCATATTCTGGGTTATTAAAGGCTGAGGAAAAATTTCTGCAAGTGTCAGAGCTATTAGCCTTGAAAGCCAAAGTAGATCATTATCTCCTGATGATCACAAACTCCATGACTAACAATTTTTGACAGAAGCATGTACTACAGGTGAAGTCTGCCTGGCTTGCTGTCAGCCTCACTAGGTGGTTACAAGGTTGGCAAGATACAGTTTTGCTTGCTGGCAATACACTGTATTACTGTCATTCAAGAAACACATGCCCACTGATTAATACTAAAGTCTTATCTACATCTGACATTGTTCCGCCACTTCAAATATGACAAGGCATACTTTTCACAGAAACACAGCGACTCTTTATAAATGTAAAAAGCAAAATCTTCAGGTTTCTTATAGAGATCTATTATAAATTTATGCCAAAATTGTAAGAAAGGTTTTTAATCTAATTTTTGGTTATTAGATGCCTTCTTGTCTTAGTTACAGAAGACTGTATTGGAGGAAGAAGGAAAAAAGAGGGGGTGAGGAGTGAAAGAGCCTTTTTTTCCTAATTAAATCATGGTTATACTTTTCCCTGTTTGCAATGTTAAAAATATTTTTAAGAACACAAAACCCAAAAAAACAACCAACCCCCCTCAAAAACCCTCATTAGGGCTTTGATGTTTGTTTAAACAGTCTCCAACATTTAAAAATGTAAATAAATCTAAGGAAAGTCCTTGTCAGAACTGATCAGCAACTCTCAGTGAACTTGTTCTGGACAGTAACAGTATGTCACCACAACAATTATAATCACTGTTCCCAGTGACAGAAATGTTAAATAAATTAATTACTAAATCTGTTTTGACACAGGCTAGTAACTTCATAAACACAGATAAAACTTAGCTTTTTCATAAGACTTCACATACCATCCCCATTTAACATCAAGTAGCAATCTTGAAATATTTCCTGATATCTGGCACTAAAGATAACTTAAAATAGCACACTATAAAAGTCATTAAATGCTTACACAGCAAGATATTTTTGTTTTCAAAAGAAACACACTTTTTAATAAAAAATCTCGGGGAAAAACATTCCACCAAAAACAGCTTGGGTTTGCAAGCTGTGCTGGCAAAGAGTTCAGTACAATAAATACTACAGTTAGCCACAGTCAATATAGTTCATATGAGGTCACAGGGAACTACAAAAGCATGGAAGAATGCTTAATTTTTCCTAATACTGGTGCAAGATGAAGGTACTTCCATTAAAATGAATTATGCCCCAGCATGAAGAAATAGAACTAGTTTCAGTTTGAATTAACTGCAGGAAAAGTGTGACTGGGACAACTGCAGGCATGAATACGAAACACTTTTTCTCCTAGAGATGCATAGGTATAAACCCCCACCAACTTACCTGCCTCTTGTCATCTGGCGCCTTAAGGAAGAGTGCATTTATTACCGCAATGGTGTACGTCTGGATTTCTTGGTCTGACCTGTTTGGAACAATGTTGTAAATGTGAGAGAAGAACACAAATGCACATGAGCTGTAGAAACTGATCTTCCAGCTGCATTTCTGCAGGTAGAAGTGGAGGAGCTGTTTGCACTTCATGCTAGCCATGTAAGTTAGGAAAACAAGGCTGGTCATGACCAGGCTGTCTTTATTGTTGAGAGAGAAATAATGTCCCGAAGGGAGACTCAGGATTCAAAAAAAGTTGGAATGAACTGCCATTGACCCTCCACAAACGATAGCAAGAGTCTGATAACTCATGGTTTCCATGAGGTGCACAACAGCTGGAGATAGGAAGAGTAATCTTCTCTAAAGGCTTCTTGAAATGCATCTGCTGGTATTAAAGCTTTTCAGGTGCATTGAAAATGTCCCAGGTGGGAGACAAGCATAACTATGCACAGTATGTTACTCTATGCTACAAGAGGCAGCTTTCATCCATTTAAGCACTTCACATTACTATTTAAGAAAAAGCTCTTCCCTTTTCAAATATACATTCAGCAAAATTTGACCAATTTTTGTCTTACACACTTCCCAGAGTCTGGCAAGCAAAACAACCCCATCTGTATGCTAATGGCATTAAGCATTTCATTACCACAGAGCGCTCTTCTCTTCATTCCCCATTTCCAACTACATAGGTAGCTTATAGAAAAACAAACAAGTGAAAGAAAATTTTAAAAACCTAATGACCAGGCAACTCCAGAAAGATTGTTACCAGTTATGCAGTCACTTGTAGTGGACATAGGAATCATAAAGGTGGTTGCTGGTCTTTATACCACTGGTTTTTCTCCAAATGTTGTGCTATTTTTGGGGGAAAAAATATCCAGCATATCAAGCGGTAGTCAAAGATACTCACCCCTGCAGATGTGGAATTAGCTGCCCAATTGTGATCTCCTGTGCTACTTTCTGATACAGGTCATGGCTATTGAGCACCATTGATTCCAGGATTGCCAGAGAACGCTGCAGGATAGAGATGTCCGAGGCAAATTTGTTCACGTAGCTTGCTATCTATAAACACAATCATTCAGAGAATTTGCATCTTGTCATGAAAATAGGGAAAAGTAAGAAAGAAAACTATTTGACATGGTTCAGAAAGACATTAGGATAAAAGGTAGTCACATCCACATGGCAGTTATCAGTCAATATCTGAAAATGAAGAACCAGGCACAGCATAAACTATCAAAGAACACAGTAGCACAGGTTCTACAGCTGGCACAAGTCACCAAAGGTTATTGTCAATATTCACATGACTGAAATGTATGCTTCATCATTCCATTACGAACATGATAAATCAGCATTTAAAAATTAAACATTTATAATTTTTGTGTAGGAATCTTTGGAAAAAACAAGGAAAGTAGTTCTCATTTTCTCCAGAAAAAAAACTGTGCAGCCAATATTCTCTCAAAAATATCTAGGCTTAAGACAAATGTTTCCAAAGTCAAATATATAATCTAGCTTTCTGGCAAAACACAATCTAGAAAAACATGCCTTTTTCTTCTGCTTGCTATTACTAATAATGCTGAAAGCTCTTTCCAGGTTACCAATTAAAACTCTGTTGATGAACAGGACAACTGGTTCCGTAACTCTGTCTAGAGTCCAGCTTTTCATTAACAATCTTCCCTTTTACTGCAAGCTGCCACAAGCAAATGGCACATTAATTAAAACCAAGTTTGATCTCTGCTATTTTGCAGTGTGGCAATGACAACCTTCACACTCATCTGCAGAGTCAACACAGCTGTGCAGTAAGATATGGCCACACACATTCACCTCCATGCTGCCCAGCCCATGTACCCAGCCTTCCAGGAAGAAACCTGCCTTCTGCTGATGCAGGAAGCAAGAACTACATGTTTTTTTCAAATTCACCAACACCAGCACAGTCAAAATGAAAGGCACCCAAGAAAGCACAGACAGAAGTATAGTGTGACCATAGTTACTTGCTCTCTATAGCCAAGTAACAGACTACAGTGGCCCTGTTTCAAGTCTGGCATGTTCCTTCCAGAAATTTCACACATCTCTTCAGTACTCCTGCTACAAGCCAATACTGTAGTTGTACTGTTTCCAGTTCTAGATGCTTTCTGACACCTAAGAATTGTTTCCATTTAGAAAAGAAGAAAGACCTGCCCTATGCTTGGAAAAGCTGTCCAGCTGCCTGTAAAAGTCACGTTAAATTGTTGACACATGGATAATGGTATTGTTTTGCACTTGTGACATCCTAAGTTGTTCTGAAGGAGCAAAACAGCCAACTTTGGCTGGAGACAAGAAGGAAAGAGGGTCAGATTTTTCTTTTTCTTATCTATTTCAGCACTTTTACTTTTTGCTGTTTGCTCTGCTATTTGGTTTGCATTACCACAGAAGGAACATCCTATACCAAATGAAACTAAATTCAGAGAATATACTTTTACTTTATTTTCTGTAAAGAATCAAGCCATGAATGCATAGAAAACAGGAGGAGAGAAGCAACTCAATAAGCCTTTTTCTGTTTTGGACTCTCAGTATCTTCTCCCAGTAAGACCTGAGCCAAGTAATATTTACAATAGTATACAAAGAACAATGTGCTGTTTAGAGCAACAATCTGCGTGTCAGAAGCACTGTGCTACCCCACTTCTCTTAATGGTAATCCAGATGTGTTTTGATGAATTGCAGACAGAGCTGTCAGATCTCCACAGGGCTCACAACAGTGACAGTGTGCACAAAGAGCAATTCTGCACTCCTTACATTGAACCAAGTGCCCCTTGGATGCCTCAGTTTTCAGGCATCCAGGGATTGCTTGTGCAGCAGGAAAAGAGTGTGTCCAGACTGGGTCCAAAATTGCCAGATTTCTGTCACCTCTTTAGGAGCCCTGATCTTTAGGAATTATTATTGGTGCAGCAGCTCTTTCAAGTGGCAGTTAATGCTTCACTGGGATATAACATTTTCATATCAGGGACCTGCAGAAATGTAACAGCATAGATAACTGGAACCTCTATCTAGGAAAGGTTGCCTTAGCCTCATTTATTCTTCTGACCTTGGACATAACATCTTTTATCATAAACACAAACACAAGGTATAAAGCTATCTTGTGTGTTTAAAAAGACATATCACACTGAACATAGATGTAAAACATTTGCCGGGCAATTTGCATGTCAAGTAATGTGTAGTCATAACCACCTTGCTAAGTATGAAGTCTGGCCAGAAATAATATGCTTGTCTACCTTGAAAAATAATTCATGCAAGTTCCACAGAGAACAAAATTGCATTAAAAAGGAATCCTATTCCCACACTTGACATTCTGGATGTGGGGAATAAAAAGGGGGTCCTTCTTGGGAAGAGACAAGAATCAACAGGAGGTCAAAGTTGTGTTAATTTGCTATTTTCTGCTTATTAAGCAACACACACAAAAATTTGGTTGATAAAATATTGCAAGCTCCTGAAATACTACATCTTTTCCAGAAAGAATCAGCTTGATTGCTTTGCGCTTTCACAAGAAAACCTGACACATGGGTGTGTCACAGTAAGGATAAAATTATTTCTTCAGCAAAATACCTGTAGCCTTAAAATCTGTATAATCCTCTTCGGACATCTATAGCCACATACAAAAGAAGAGTCTGGGTGCCTAACTTTGTATCAATTTCAAGGGAAATTTGGAATCTGACTGTAAATTTACACATTCATGGTCTCTGAAACAGGAGCTAAATATGTAAACTGAGGGTAGATGATAAACCTGCAGCAAACTAAATTATATCATCCGAGTTCTCTTCCTGGTTCAGCGTCACTTAAGGCACAAGACAGAATTCAAAAGTTTTTGTAAAAAACTTTTTTAAAAAGTAATTAAATTATTATTATTATTATTATTATTATTATTATTATTATTATTATTACTATTACTATTACTATTACTATAATAATAATAATAATAATAATATAATAATGTTACTATTATTACTATTATTAAAAGCTGCACCAGAGAGAAGAACACATAGGGAAAAAACAGTGAAAGAAACAGATCTTATTTTCATTATGCATGTTCATTAGTTATTTGCCTGCACTATCCTTCTGTACAGAAAAATCTGTTCAAGTTGTGGTCTCTGCTAAGATTTAATGCATAGTAAAATCTTAGAGGGAGCATATAATTTTAAAGTAAAGATCTAGGGCTGCACATGACTACAGAAAAAACAACTGACAGTTGTGACACACAGACATACTTTTCTGACTGCCACCTTGTTTTTCTGCACAATATATTTTCAACATTAGGGCTCCGCATCATACACTTATGAAACAGCAATTACATAAATAATTTTTAAAGATTTAAAAAAAAAAATCTCAAACAATACTACAAACTTTATTACTCATCTTGTAGGAGCTAATGGAAGTACCAAATTTGTATAGTGCATTTTTGTCATAGTTCAGGAATGGTATTTCCCAGTTCAGTGCTCCCACCGAAACACCCCAAACAATGTGTCACTCACTCACTCCCCCTTACTTCCTATGACAGGTCTGAGGAGAACTGGAGGCACTAAAGGTAAATATCATGGGTTGAGATAAGAACAATTTACTAGAAACAGCAATAAATAAAGAAAAAGAACAGTAACAGCAACACTATCAATAACAGAGAGCAGGAGAGAGGTGAACAATTCACACGTGAATGCTCACGACATGGAAACTGGGAATACCTCAACCACAGCCGCACTACCCCAATCCAGAAGGGTTCCTTCCCTCTGTCTGCAGAAAATGATGTGAAGTGGTACAGAATAACCTCTGGGTCCTAGCCATACCCACTCCTAGGTACTGCAAAAATTAACCCTGTCCTAGCCACAACCAGGACAATTCTGATAACCAATCATTGCAACTTTTTCTAATTTGGAATCCAAATCCTCTAGGCAACTATGGAATCTGGAAATGAACCTGGAAATGAACTATATATTATCATAAGTAAGAAAAAGGTCTTGAGAGAACTTTGCATTTAATAAGGAAGTTTTTCCAAATGATGCAATTTTCCCTTAAAATAAGAAACAAAGTTCTCCTTGAAAGCATCAATCTTGCTGCAGTTGGAATAGCATTCTTTAGGCACTCAAAGGATGGGAGAGAGTCTGCATCCAACAGTTATTTATTAGAAACAGTCAGGCATTCTCCTTGAGATCTCCTTCAGCTTCTACATTTTTAAGTTAAAAAACTACTCAAGGAAAACTTCAGACTAATTCAACCCCATTCAAGTTTAGTTTTCATTTAACATGAAAGACAATTTCAAAAGGCAGAAGCACTTGATTGCAAGTTCCCCCTCAGCAGAAACTTATCAGGTCCCTTATCCATCCTGTCAGTCACTTGAGCAAGCCCATCAAGGACCTCAAGTGGCCTGTCAAAAGCCAACAAAGCAAGTGAGGATGAAGTTGTAGATTGCTGTCACAGAAATGAGAGATGGTCCAAAGGTGCTCTGCTAGGTTTGTCCCATGTCCACACTGCACCACTGAGGGCTCTGCCTTTCTGGCTCCCAACTGCATGCAGGTCAGAACACTATTGAGCCTCTTTCCTCAATGTCTGTCATTCTCTGTCCTTCTCTTTCTATTCTAACTCTCCTATCATTCTCTTTGGTCCCTTTCTTGTTCAATAGTTTCACTTCTGGTTTTACTTGCCACTTTTGGTTTTCATAGGTACTTTGTAAAAATGCTTTTGTTTGTGTCTTTTGGTTATTTTGGTTTTGTTTTGTTTTATTTGTTTTTTTTTTTTAAATTGGGTCATTATCCAGGGAAGCCTACAGAAGTGCCTGACAGAAGAGATGAGCCATTAAAAAGGGGAACACAATCTCTTCTATCATTATAATACAATCAACGGAACAAAATCTGGATAAAGGCATTTGTTTTGAGCCTATAACAAAGTAAATGCTCTAAACTAACTTAAGCAAGTTTCTTCATATGCTCCATAGTAGGCTCCCCTAGAAAGTAAGGTGTTCTGGACTTGATTTTGTGTCTCCTGTAGTCAGTTAAAAGCAATTGTAGAAGTTTCTTTGCCATTTGAAGATAACAACAATCATAATCACATAAACCTATCTAAACAGCAAGATTGGAAAAAAAAAAATTAAAAACCAGACTAAAGTTCAGATCAGTTGCACTATTTTTTTTCTTATGAGCAAAGCTGGGTTTTAGTATCTAAAGTATCTAATGCTTTTTTTCATAGTTGATCCTTCTTTCACTTTTGGCAACAAAAGTAAATTTCTGTTTTCCTTCAATGGTAGCAATTTTCTAACTAAATTTAAAGACCTTGCTCTGACACACTTTGTTAAAATAAAGATTTCTTTGCCACAAGTTATAATAATTTAAATACTACTTCTGATATAATTGTAGTGAAGTAATTGATACCTTTTGAAACTGTACAAATGCATTTTAAATTAAGATAAATTCAATCAGGTTTGAAAATTCTTTGTAAGAAGAATTATGTGGCTTCGGGGTTTTTCTTCCCCAGTAACTGAAAAGGCTTAAATCAATAACAAAAACTTTTTCTGAAGTCTTCTAAATCTCTGCACCTAAAGAGTACTACCATGGTTCTGCTGCTTTCGTACATCTTCAACATGTAAAAAAAGAAGGATATGTTGCAAATCGTGGACAGATCTGTTTCAAAACCACATACCTCAACTGCAAGATTCAGAGGGGCAAAGTTCAGCTTGATTAACTCAGTAGATATCATCCTAATTTCAAATAGTAAACTAACTCATTTATCTTCTTTCAATATCCCAGAGAATATCTTTCAGTGCTGGGTTTT
This sequence comes from Oenanthe melanoleuca, assembly GCF_029582105.1. Taxonomy (NCBI): domain Eukaryota; kingdom Metazoa; phylum Chordata; class Aves; order Passeriformes; family Muscicapidae; genus Oenanthe; species Oenanthe melanoleuca. Next base: position 102,304,744 of record NC_079335.1, on the reverse strand, counting down.
TTTTCCTAGAAATATGGCAACACTCATTTTAGTTTACGTTACATCAAAATACTTTTTTGTCCCTTTAACTCTATTTTATCTGCACAGGGAGGTCACGATGTAATTGAATAAGCAATTTCTCATGTAACAAGCCTAGTACTGATTTGATCCCAATTCACTCCAACTGATTTCCATAGAAGTTGAGCCAGATTCTGCAGCTACAAACATTTATAGTTTGAAACAGCGCTTTAATCCCATTTTCATGTACCTTTTTTGACCAATGACCTAAATGAAGTACCTGGGGGAAAAAAAGGAAGGCAAAAAAAAAAAAAAAATAAAACAAAAACCCAAATCACAACTCACCTCAAATATTTAAACTGATACAGAACAGGTAGCATTGATTACAGATTTACCTTTTTAATGAATGCCACAGAGAATGTATCCCACGATACAATCCCATGATCCATCAGCTCAACAAATGCAGTCAGTGTAAAGGACAACATATCTCCAAAGCTGCAAGAGACAGGAGTCATGACAACATTTACCAGTAATGCACCAGGGCAACAACTGAGGGAATAAAGCAGCAGGAAGCTTTCAGAAAGGCAGGAAAATGAAGCCAATTAAGGACTAAGAGGTAGTAGAAGAGCAAGAGAGGCTGCACTTTAGGCAGTCTCCAAAACAATTTAGCATGGATAACAAGAACAGTCAACTGGAGGAAACCAGTTGTAAGAGAAGAAATAATCCTCAGGAGAACACTGCATGCAATGCTCAAGAAAATATCAGTCAGTCCAAATTAAACTCTCTCATAAATTCAGAGATTTAGATCTAACAGAGGAAAGAAGAGAACTTTTTCCTTAACACTTATGAAATCTTCCTAACTGAAGTCCACAGAGAGGTGTCACATTTTGGTACCTCTCCATTCAGCAAATTGGTGAGAAGTTATAGCATAGTTTACTCCTTCTCTTACAAGGAAGCAAATATATTTTAAAAATGCACCAGAAGAGATTATGTATCTTGAGCAGCAACTTTCTAACAGCTAATGCCTTGATTTCTTTCTTTCTTTTTTTCTGAAGGTGCATCTCTTTTACTTTATCTCTGAACAATCAAATTGCAAAGTGTGCAGCTCAAATTATTTAGGTTTTGCAGGCCACTACCCCACATTTTACACCTGTAAATTTGAAATTCAACACATCTTATTATGAACTCAAGTAAATTCAAAATGAGTTTAAACTCATCATGGATAATGTGACTAGATGCACAGGAATTTTTCATGTTAAACCGCAACTTTTAAAGACTAGCTTCATTTCTATACATAGTCAGGGCACCGAACAGCTAGCAGCCACAATGATTTCAGCGAAGCCCTTCCATGTGGTAAGTGCAAACAGCAGTGCAGAGATCCTGAAAGGGAGCAGTGAATTACTTTTCAGGGCATGTCAAACTGCCTGCAAGGTACTCTGCCAGTAAGCCATTAAAAAGCAAAATCATGCAATCAAACAGCATGAATAGTCTCAGTGATTTTAATACAGTAGCTTACACCTAATAAAAAGACAGAATTTAAAAAACCCTCTGTCACACTGGAACTGCAAACCTTAATATGATGAGGACCTGAGTCAAATAGTACAGCCATAGTTAATCAATGTAATTAATTGGTGTTCCTTAATCTATGGTTTATCCTACTATCCTTTATGAACCAAACAGAAAAAAGTAAACTTCCACTCAGATAGAAGACATTTACAGCAGTACAGAGGCAACTCCAGTAGCTGGATTTACTTTAATCTGCCATTTAGGGAAATCTGATGGCAAGATGCAGCCTTTAATCACCTCTTTGTTTAAGAAAGAACATTTTGCCAGAACTGAGATTTCCTCCACCAAAACTACCCTTGCCATTCCTGACATTTTGTGAGTAAAACCCAAAAAACACCAAAACATCTTTCCATTTAGTAAATACAGGTACGCACAGTGGCTTTGATTACTTACGACAAAATGAAAAACCTACAGCAAAAAGCAAACAAGGAAAATAACATCTCTAAAAATCCACTGTAATTTCACAGGGAATACTTTGTTCAGCAAACAAATGCTCTAGAAATTCTGGGTTTTGTTTTGAGGGGGCAGAGGATGCTCTTTTGCCTTTTGTTGTTCTTGTTCTTGTTCTTGTTCTTGTAGTTGGTTTGCTTGTTTGGGGTTTCTTTAATATTGCAAATCATTTAAGATCTACACTAGATTTAAAATGTCATCATTCCAAATAACCAAGGATTTCATATTAAGATGACAGTAAAACTCTGAAGGAAATTTAATCAGCTCCAGTCCTGTCATGTTCCCCAATTCATTCCTTTTGCATAATATTTATGAAGCCACAAATAAAACAGCAACCCTAAAAAGGGCTTTTTTTCTAAAAGCTTGCACCAAATCCTAATGCATGTTCACAATACTTCTACAGATAAAAGGAATATTATTATTATTATTATTATTATTATTAAAATTAGTTTAAAATATTTTTTAATTTAAAAACTAGGCCATATAGGTTGAAAAGTAGATAAGAATCTCTCCCAGCATTAAACTAAGCATATAATCTGGCAGAGATAAATCTTCTCATCTATTGTTTTAAAATTTAGTCAATTAACCTGTATTTAGTATATCAATGCTCTTCTATAAACAAATTGTACATGAAAATTAATCCACATCAACAAAAGGTATAGTTTAGAGGGCTTACTAAAACTACATTAAACTTGTGCATGGATATTTAACTTCAGAACAGCAGTGGCTAGGATGTAAAGGGATTAGACTAACCTGGATTCACCAGTCTCATTAAGTCTTCTAATCAAAACTATTGAGCAATCCTACCAGATTAATACTGATTAATCCGTGCTCCTCCACAGCTCTGGGGAATAAACTAGGCTAATGGATCTGACAATTCTGGTTTGAATATATAAACCTAATTTTAGTGGATCTGACAGTGGCACAACCATTTGGGATCCAGAAGGTGAAAGCACTTTTCAACTTAAAATGGTCAGACACCTCAGATGTCACTCCAGTGACTCTGCTTCAAATAATAAATGACTGAAGAGGTGCAACACTGGGACTAATCAAGCAGCAAGAAATACTTCAGCTCTATTACTATGCAGCACCACACATACACTATGCCCTTCTAATTATTATGCACCTACCCACACATGTATACATCAAGCACCATTGCAAAAGTCAAAAGCCAGGCTTAAGGGATAAGCATAGGAGTAACACAGCTAAAGATAAAAGCAATCTGCAGGGTAACTAGGGCAAGATTAGGATTAAAGCATCTGCAGGGGGAAAGGAAGGGTGTTGATTCATTGTTAAGTGGTTAAATACAAGCAGATAGGTAGAAACAGACTTTCAAGTAATTAGTTTCAAAACAGACACACACGGACACACACTATTAAGAGCAGCAAACAGAATAGAGGCTAGAAATTTCAAGGGAATCAAAACTAGTTTATAAAATCAGCAATCTTTAAAAAAAAGCATGGTAGGTGTGGAGAGCTATGCCAAAAAGATAGTACAGGAGAGAATCTCCCCCAATGACTTGCAGCTGTACTGATTACCAAGGACTGGAAACATCTGTGTCTGGCCAATCAGTTTGGGGGATATAAAGGAGTGCGATAGCTGGCTAGCAGTTACAGGCACTTGCATTTGGAGCTTAAGTTTAAGAGTCTACTGGTTGTGCTGTGAGGAAGTAAGGGACATGCAGTTGTGTAAAGGGTAGGATAAGGTAAGAAGGTATTCTGTGACTGACAGGTGGGGCCAGGCAGCTCAGCAAGGGACAGCTTTGGGTTAGCTAGCCATGCAGAATGAAAGAAGGAGTCAGAGCTATGTGGAACTGCCTATAAGAAAAAGAATCAGTGCAGTGTGAAGCTTCCAATTAGAGAAGAAATCAGAGTTATCAGAGAGAGGTGCATAAAAGAAGTCAGAGTTGCATGAGAAAGAGGTCTGTAAAAGAAGGCTTGTAGAATTTGCGATGGTGGTGATACCAGCCCTGTCTGTCTCAACTTAACTATGACAGGTAGGAGCTGTTTAATTCAAGGTCTCTGAAAGAGTTTTGATCACACAAAAAGTCAAAAAAGTAGTGGGGCCTCTTCATAAAATCCTTTTAGAATAATCCATAGCACAAGGCATAACAGTTCTATTACTATGAAACCCTTGCTGCTCTGGTTAAATTACTTAATAGTTTGAGGATAATTCCTAATGAAGGTGCTTTTTAATGCTGCAGGAAGAGAAAAATTATCAGAAAGATGCCATATGTAATTGTAATTTTGTATCTTATTAACACTGACATCCTGATAAACTTTGCTCTCAGGTAAGCTACTTCTTCTACAAGCCCTCCTGAATGCTGCTCTGGCTCTTTGGATGCCTTACATTGGGACAAGTGATGAAATTTCACTGTTCTTTGCTGACTCCCCTCTTCTAACCCCCATTGTGAGAGCTGGTCATGAAGCATCTCCTCACCCACAGCAGGTCTTGGCAAAAGCCTGTTAGGTGGCAGAAAGCTGAGGTTTGCAAGACTATCAGCTGTCCCAGCCTGAGCCATTCCAGTGGATGGCCATGCTTTAATACAGTCTGTGGTTCCTCAACCTCTCTGACACACCTGACTGAAGTTTAAGGCAACAGCTGCTTTCTACATCTCTAGGCTTTAGAGAAATACCTGGTCAAACCTGTTAACTTAAATTCCTAAGAATTTTCTGTGTTCTTACCTTAGGAAACTGTGGGGAAAAAAAACCAACCCAAACCATTCCATACATTCTGATACTAGTTTTTCTTTCCTGAAAACAAAACTTACAGGACTGTGCATGTGACCCTAATTACCACACCTGTCTATCACATGCCTTCCTAGCATCCTTTCTACATGCTAAACTGTCTTTTACCTTGTGTGCTTATTTTGAAAGATGCCTAGAGCAGCTTGGATTACTTTTCAAAATAAATTAATGATAGTTTAGCACCCAAATCCCCTAGATGTCTTTAAAAAAATTTTAAAAAATTTCAATCTATGTTTTGAACACATAAAATGAATGTTTTATCCCTCTCATGGAGGGAAAAATACTTGGCTGCTCAAATGACTATGTAAATCAAGATAATTAGTCAGGCTCAACTGTAATCAGGTAACAAAGGAATACAAGCTTTTACGAAGCTAGATGGAGTGTCTCATGTTTTAAAAAATACTTTCGTGTAGTAGAATCTGGAAATTAATTATTACTTGTCTGTCACAACCAGTGTACAGCCACAGCCCACTGCTAGAAGCCAAAGAATGTAAACCTTTACACAAACCACTTTCGTGGCTGAAACAGAATCAAAGCTGAGCTCTAATTTTGCAAGGGAAAGAAAACAATTTAATTGGGTAGGAGGTAACAGGAGAGTAGCAGCCTACTAGCAAATGCAGGAGTGGTTAATTAAGTCCCTTATACTGGGCAGCTGAAAAGTCTGACATCACCGAGGTCAACATGAAAGTGTAAGAACAGCTTTTTAAATTGGAGCTGTCAAGGATAAATGGCCATGAATAAATTTAAATAGGGGAGTAGAATATATCTAATCCTCAGAAGCCAAGAGCTCTGGAAAACCCATGGGGGCCAGAATTTAACTAAGTCTAAAACGAAGACTGATGATGCAGCAGGATGCTTTGCCAGCAAGATGTGAACTTTACATTGCTATGGCTCCTCTCCACTGCTTCTATATTGCCTTGTTTCAAGCAACCTTTCCAAGGGTAGAACTAAGCCTCTGTCAAATCAAAGGAGGAGCAATTCACGCCTACTTGGTACTAAAGAGAGAAATGTCACATTTGTATTTACAAACAAGCTGTAGATCTGCTGGTAGATAAGGTTAGCACCAAGAGCTAAAAGAAGCAATGGGAAGGATTCCATTGATTGATGAATGAGGAAAGAGATTTGCCTTTACAAACAAACTGTAGGTTTGCTGATAAATGAAACTGGATATCGAAGAGGAAAAAAACAACGGGGGAAAACCTATGAATTCTATAAGAATTAAAAATTAAAAGGAAGGGTTATACATTAGAGGGGAATTTTACGTGTCAGGTGTTCCGGGAAGTCTGTGCCTCTCAAGTAGCTCAGCTGATGGGGAAAGACAGAGGGAAAAGTGGCTGGGAAAACAGGATAAAAAGGGAGGCTGTGTCCTCCAAAAAATTGAGAGATCCCAGGGGAATGCCCCATGGCCTCTTCCTTTATTTGAATAAAGCAAAAAGGACTCCTCTGTCTCCTTTTTGGACATAAAGCCCTGGTGTTTGTGCTTTAATTTTCCTTACACTAAGTACAGATGAAAATGATGGAACAATCTGAGTAGTAGCTGCTCCTATATTTCTAGATGATTACAGAAAATGCACATAACTGTTCCACAGCAATTGACAGAGATTTTTTTTTCATTACACTAGCTAAACACTACTGAAATATTTCTTTGTGGTACAGTTTCATTAAATCATTAAAAGGGATCAGCCTTACTGATTTCAAATCCCTTGCATTCCAAGAACATGAAATAGCTTTGTATCCCTTGTATGGGGGTTTCACTATGTTTGCAAATTAATTTTCATTAATGAAAAATAAGGTATGAATTTAAAACATAACTGCAAATATTCTTACATAAACCCAAGTGTAGATACTCTTACTACGGAGTATGACTAAATCCACTTAAAAGTACATTAAGCATGGGAAACTAGCCCAGAGGAACAATTACACACTGAATATGTGATTAGAATTACCTTTTATTTCTTATTCTCCGTTTTAAAATTCCTGGTTTTGTTCATTTCATGGTAATTTCCTCAAATGGATTACTTTTCTAAAAAGCCCAGGAGTCACTGTACAGGAAAAAACATCACTTTCTAATCAGTTATCTTTGACTACAATTTAGCACTGCAATGCAGAAGTCAATTAATAGAGCTGTTTCATGGGATTTTTTTAAAATTTATTATGTCATCCTGTACATCCAAAGTAACTTGTTTTTCAAACTAGCGTTTGGTTCCTTTAAGTATCTTTAGTCAAGAAGATGGGAAGTGGATGCTAAGAAGTGTTATAGTTTAGTTTGTGATATCAAGCTCTGTGTTGTTTTTTATTTTTCTCATTTCACTAGATCTTTTCCCATTAATATATGGGTGGATATAGTCAGGATGTTGGATAATTACATTCATAGACCACTAGTGTAAACTCTTCAAAACATATAAGCAAGACAGCTTCCCAAACTATTGGTTTCATATCCTCAGCAATGGCCCTGGTATCTTTTTCAGTACAAGTCCCAAATTCAATAATTTGTGTTACTTATAGTATCTCACATACTACTTCTGGAAATCAAAATATTAAACTGAGTAAACTGAAGTTTCAGGAAGTGGCAGGAGTTGACTTCCAAAGTTACAATAGACTTTAGTCACAGACACATTCTTTACTACTGTATTCACTGATGTGATACATCTACACTGACCAATAAGGATCTTCTTAATAAGTATCTTAATAAGGATCAAGTGGGTAAAGCCTTGTTCTCATAAGTAAACAAAAGTAAACAGTGTAAAAAATAAATTCAGGTAATCAGTCAGATCAGATCCTAAAACCAGGGTGCAATGCAACTCTAAGTCAGTATTCCAGTACTGTCCTGAGGACAAACAATCCATAGAAGCCTACAGTCTAATAGAATTTGGAAACAGAGAGCTGATGAAAGACTGTAACTATTCTTCCTCAAAGAACTATTTTCACAGCAGTGAGGACACAATCTAAAAGGACACGAGATACCTAGTCTCAGCAGAGGTGATCACAGAATCACAGAATTTTTAGGGCTGGAAGAGATTTCTGAAGATCATCTGGTCCAAGCCACCTTCCAAGGCAGGGTCACCTGGAGCAGGTTACTCAGGAACCCAGGTGGGTTTGGAATGTCTCCAGAGAGGGAGACTCCAAGAAATCCCTGGGCAGACTGTTCTAGTGCTCTGCTGCCCTCAATGGAAAGAAGTTTTTTTCTCACGTTGGGGTGGAACTTCTTGTGTTTTAGCTTATAGCCACTGCTCCTTGTCCTGTTGCTGGGAACCACAGAAAAGAGTCTGGCACCTGCTTTAGAGATATTTATCTGTGTTAATGAGATCCCTTCTCAGTCTTCTCCACACTAAACAGGCCCAGCTCCTGCAGTCTCTCCTCTTAAGAGAGATACTCCAGACCCCTAATTATCTTTGTGGCCTTCCAGTGGACCTGTCCCAGGAGCTACATGTCTTTCTGGTACTGAGGAGGCCAAAAATGGACATAGCACTCCAGATGTGGCTTCACTATAGTGGTGTAGAGGGGAAGAATCACCCCCTCGACCTGCTGGCCTCAGTCTTCTCAGGATACCATTGGCCATCCTGGCCCCAAGGGCACTGCCAGCTCATGGTTAAGTTGTCATGCTCCAGGACCCCCAGATCCTTCTCTGCAGAGCTTCTCTTTACTAGGTCAGTCCCCAAGGTGTACTTGTGTTTGAGGTTTTTCCTCCCTAGGTGCAGGACCATACACTTCATTTATTTGAACCTTATTATATTTCTCTCTGCCCAGCTGTCCAGCCTTTCACAGTCCTGCTGAATGGTAGCACAACCTCCAGGTCATGTTGCCAGGTTGATGCTGCCAAGAATTCCATAAGCCACGTGCCACTTTAAGAATTTTCCTCATAGTCTAAACTTCTCTATTATGAAACAAATTACTTTGTATTAGGTTAAGAAGTGAACTTAGCAGAAGGATTTAAATTTCCTGCCAAATTTCTTCTTACTGTATTATTTATTTATTAGGAAATGATTTAAAAATAAATGTTTCAGAACTTGGCTTACAGCAGATTTATGAAAGTATGATTTAACACAGGTTTAGATGGGGAGCTAAATTTCCTGCATAATAAATCACATCAAGCTCTCAGAATGACAGACATATGCTTAACTGATTATTCTTTTGCTTCCTTGGGTTTTAGCTATGCTTGACATGTCAAATTTGCAAGCTAATCAAGATATTAGAACATCCCTTGAGATTCAAATTTACCAAAGCCTGTGCTTAACTCTGAGCAAACAGAAGTAGTCTGTTCAAAATCATTGGGGAAATAGGCAAGGAAATTCTGATATGAGGCCATTTATTATTTTACAGTTTTCCTTTATGCCGATATTTGCAGCAACTAGCATTACCTGGGACCAGCAAATAATAGGAATTCAAACTGGGGCAATGACCTTACTTTTCACCTCACTAATATTGACCATTAGAATTGCCAACTATCAACCACATAAGCCAATGAAATTCAAGAGGGAATTGGGAAAGGTAGGGAAATTATTTTTTGCTGAAATTAAAAAAAGAAAACAAAGCAAAAGCCTTACTTCAGAAACAGTAAAAGGCCCTGCTGAAGTTACAGAAATGAAGCACTCATTCCACAAGCAAATCAAAAAAAGGCTTCATCAGACAATTTTAACTGGCATCAAAGAGCAGAAAACAGAGAAGATTGAAGACTTGCTGATGAATACGCACAGTCATATTTACATATAAAGATTATCACAAGGCCTGAACTCAGTCATGCAAAGAAGAGGTAGTATACAAGGTGATGGTCTAATCAAGTTCTTACCAGGGCTTCATTATCTTCTGCAATTTCTGATATCGTCTGCAAAATTAAAACTTGCATGTGAGGAAAAACACTTTAAAACATCTGTACTTTAATTACTACATACAACCCAACCCCCTATCCTGTACTTGAGCCATAAAATTCACGGACATACATACAATAAGAGGCAGTAAATTGCTAGCAATTTGCTGTGAACAAAAGCAGTTCAGTAACTGGTAAAGAACACCCCAAATTTCAATTTCAAATATTTGTTCAGAATACTTGTGTTAACTTCTGTTAGGAAAAAAAGCATATCTAGACATTCTTAATTGGTAAAGCATTTGCGTAAAAAGCCTTTGATACAAAATAATAAAGGTTTACACATTAAGCATCTTCTGTCCAATGACATTTAATCTGTTGCCTGGAGAACTCTTATTTACTTGTAGTCTCCACCACTAATACTGATGTCAGAGTCACCAGCATTGTTGAAAGATGTGTAGCTAGGATGGTAAACAGTAAAAATTGCACCAAAGATAGATATCCTTTTTAAAACACCACTTAAACATATAAGAAATAAGGGAGCTAGAAAGAATTTTTTTAAAAAATTCTCTCTTATTTAACCCCTTCTTGTGCCTCATAAATCTATTTCATAGTTTTATTTGAGAGCCTTGGCTGCAACTCCACACTGGGCAGACTTGTGTTCAAAAGGTCAACAAAGAGGTCCCTCTTTCCTTTCTGCACCTTCTCCCCAGGTCTCCTGCTTTGCAATTTCCCTCACAGCAAGCTGCACAGCAGTGTCATTCAGCTAAGAAGAGCTCTAGGACTCCAAGCTCTCCAATCACTGATTCAATTCTCTAATTCTCTCCCAGAACGTGGTTACAGTTTTGGGGCTTTTCTCCCTTTTGGTAAAGCAGTAATTCCTCCCACCTTTTCAAGAAGAACCAGTCTCAAGGAGGACTGGCTTGTGTAACTGTCAGTGGAGAAAACACAGCAAACATCAAAGGAACATTGGTTTGAAGTCCTTCTCTGCCAGCTGTGAGCTGCAGTACTCATGCCTAAAGATAGCGCTGGCACTGTTTATTATGTATCCAAGCACAGACTGGGCTACAGCCTTACTCAAATCAGAGGAGTGATAAGATTTTCTCTTTGGATTTCATGGCCTTGGTTCTTTTATGCTACAACCTATATCTGTGTAGCCAGTAATAATGAATAAACAAAAAACATCCTGATGTTCAGAAAGCCTTAAAAACAGGGGCAAATACCCTCAACGTGCTTTTATCAGCAGTAAAATTTAAAATATTTTCCATAGTAGGAGATCCTTCAGCAGAATGTCACTTCTGTGCTCCTGCAAACTAAGAGCTTCCAAGCTGTGGCAGATTCTGCTAAACCACCAAGAACAATCACCACAACAAATGAGTTTTGTCATCTCCCAAATGTGCATGGATCCTTGCAACTTTCTGCAGCATGTCAGCCAAACTTCACAGCACTCTTCTCAGGCCAGTTTTTAAAACAGCTGCTTTCTTCCAGGGGCTGACTTCAGCTAAGTAGCAAACAAACTTGAAATTATGGAAGACAGAGAAACAAGTGCAGTGTTTGCAAACTGGTAGCACTTCAAATGACAGGACCTGTTTTGCCAGAGATTTTTCACAAAAAGCTCTAATCATGACGTTTTCTCCATGACTGAGACAGGGATTACAGAACAAATGTCTGAGTCCAAAAACAAAACATTTAGACAGCAACTCTCTTAGTATTTACAGAACTCTTATCAATCCTGAGTTAATCAGCAATCAGTTAACTTGAGGTCAAAAAAGTGTGCAAAGTAAAAGAAAATATAAATTTAGAATAATGTACAGAAATAATTGAATTATATAAGACTTTTCTGGTGAAGCAATACAAAGACAAAATTTTGACTTCAGAGGAAAGACAGCCACTGTATTAAATCAAACAATTTCCACTTATTTTTGTTGCTTTTGTGTGACTAGAGCAGCAATCAATCCAGGATATCAAATGTTGCAGCAACACATGATTATAGATTGACTTTTACCATTGCAGATGTGGATGGAGGCTGTTCTCTAAAGCAACACATCCTATTTTCATTCATCATTGAACCAAAACATAACAGAGAAAGAACAGGCATGAGCAGGAGTTCCTCTCATATTTACCCACAGACCATGCAAAAGTCACCAAGGAGGGGCCAAGCTGATTCTTCCAGCAAGTAGGACTGGAAAGAAACCAAGTAGTCTGACACTTCCATCAGCTTTCTTCTTTCTACATATACATAACTGTTTTTTTTTCCAGAGGGCTAACTCTGTGGTAGCAATCAAATAGCTGTGTAGAGCCCTTGTCAGTGAGTTACCAATGTAGGGTCAAAAATTCAGAAAGCCTTACTGATCTAGACACTGTAATTAGCTCAATACTTTTTTTTTTTTTTTTTTTTTTTTTTTTTGCACTTGCATGGATAGGAACAAAACCAAGGCCAAAAAGCAAATGTTATAAGGGCAAACTAAATAGCAATTGTGAAAGGCTGAGATTCTAGAGTGGTGAAAGACAAACCCAGCAATCTTTACACAGGCATGAATCTCAAAATAGATGCCAGCATAAAGCAAAATAACAAGTTTCCAGGTTAGACATTTTTCTATCATAATATGTTTCCTGTCTGGCCTCAAAGGGACTTTGTGATTCACTTCCAAATGAATCCCAAGGAGCAGCAGTGAGTTCTCTTTGGACTTTCTCAAGCACACAAACTTACTCTTTGCTCAAATACTCCAGGTTCCGCCTTGAACAGCTTCCAACAGAGAACAGCTTAGTAGTGATCTGACTGAATCAACTCTAACCTGTTCATGTGCCAAAACTGCTGCACAAACACTAAAGGTACCCCAAATCTAAACCCTAGCTGGAGTAACCCACATTGAACAGGAAGGAGTTATCTGAACTGGGGGAAAAAACGAAAATGTCCCATTTTGGAAGCCAGTGTGAAGCCACAGTAGCTAATGATACCAAGACCTAAAGCACCAGCACAACAATTGTTTGGACCATTTTGAACATGAGCAGAATTTTGTAAGAGTACCACTAAGAATATAAGATTTTCAGAGGGCCACTGTTACCAAAGGTGGAAGATGTTCACAAAAATTTCCTCCTCTACAGAAACATTGATGGGATGGTGCATGAATGACCTGCCAACCACATTAAAGCACCATTTGGCTATTGTTTTTCAGGCAAACACATTCTAGATCAGACAGTGTTTAGGAATATGATAAGAAAAATCCAAGAGTACAAATTTCTGGTTTCTGTCTGTAACAGGTGTGGCTATCATAAGCATATGAAATCTGGGAAACACATTGACCTGGAATAATCTACAAAATTACTATTACTATTAAGTTACACAGCAGCCCTCAGAGTCATCACAGCCACCACAATATCCACAGCTATACACAGTCCAATAGAAAAAAACATCCTGGAAAGTTGCAGAAGTGGAGATTTTAAGCTCTTTTCCTTATTTTTCTTGGTTTTTCAAATACTACAGTTCTGTGTGGAGTTAACAAAAAATAAAAAGTTCATTTTGTCCACCTTCATACTCTGGAGAATATTTGGAAATATAAATCCACTGCTAGAGTTACTCTTTTTTATAACATTTTACACAAGATGTTGCCAAACAAAACCCAGTAAAACTGTTCTCTCTCCTCATCCCTGTTCTGGTCAACAGGGTGTTGATATCACCATTTTAAAGGGGTCATTTAAATGCTAATATTCTCAAACATAGGAAAAGTAAAAAAAAATCAAACCTGGAGAAAGTGCATTTAGAATGAGGAGACCAGCAACTCTATTCCTTTAAAAATGTGATCTTCAACAGTTCCACCTTCAGATGACCTTGAGATTGGCTCAGTTGGTTAAAGCATGGTGTTAATTACACCGAGTCTGTGGGTTCAATCCCTGTAAGGACCATTCACTCAAGAGTTGGACTCGATGACCCTTCTGGGTCCCCTCCAAGTGAGATAATTCCATGATTTTATCTAAAGCCTAGAGTGTGGGCTTTGCATATGTAAAAGATATAAGAAAAATTGTACTGGTGCTGAGAGGAAAGGTGCAATCCAACCCTGAAGACTGATGGGGAAACAAACCCAAAACAAGCAGGAGAGAAGTAAACCAAAAAAAAAGCCACTCCAGTAAAAAATCCTACTCCACCTTCTTTCTTTATGAAAACTGCACAGAAATATGGAGCTGCAGCCCTTCCGCATTCTCCTCCCATTACCATCTCCACAGTGGTATAGTACGATTACCTGATTTTATATACTCTTTTGGATTTCTGCCTCACAGACAATAGTCACCCTCTCCCAACATTACAGAAGTACTAAGAAATGTGCATAAAACCCATTGGACAAGAATTGATTTTGGCAGCAATGTCAAATTAAGTAATCTAGGCTTCCAGGTGAAGCTTCACAGGAATAGTTGAGCCTGTTTAAAGCCCTGTGCTGTCAAAAATACAAATTAATTTTCTCCCTCCATTAGCAAGCTGAGTTTTTGGCAGTTTAGCAAATTCAATTGCAGCACTAATGAGTAAAATAAGCATTTAAACTGAACAAGAAAGGGAGCAGGTATTACACAGCCAGTAGCCAGGAAGGGTGGAAAAAGACTACTTTATATAGGGGCTGAAACTTATTAGCTTAGTATTGTTTTTATCTTCTGAAAATTCATTTTCCATTTATCTAGTGAGTTGTGCTTACATAACTGTTTTCTGGGGCAATGCTGTGAGCTCAGTCAGCAAACTAAACTGGGTTAAGGAATATTGTATTAAAAGTAGCCTCTACTGTCACTTTTCATAACCTACACCAGTCTTCCAGTCCAGCTTGGTAGAAACAGCACTGGTATAACTCTTCAGATGGAACAGGACAGGAACAAGTTACTGTGAGCAAGGGGAGCTTAAATGTTTTGACAGCACTGCTGAAATACTCATCAGACTGGGATGGAAAAAACCACCAGCAGGTATATGAGCAACTGTCCCAAAAATTGTGCTGAAGTCAGAATAACTCCAAACTAATCTCTCTTCAGTTTTCCACAGGGCTGGTGTATAGTATTATCTTTGCAAGACAAGCCAAGAGCTACAATTCCACTGAACAATGCAATTTGTCCTTAAAACATGCAAAATTGATCTCTGAGAGTCTTCTAGCTGTACAGCAGCCAACTCTGCAACTGCATGTGCTCAATAGAAGGCTCCTCGTAGTCAAGACACAAAACCCATACAAATATACATTTATTTAGAAGTTTACATCTAGCTGCATTTATTATTTCCAATAGGAAGATGGCAAAATTTAACAACTAACACAATTAAAGGCAAGGGGTTGTTTTTTTTTCTCCAATCTGCATAGTAAGCAATCATAACTCTCTTATAATTAAAACTATCTGCTACCAGGCTATCTGCCACTTTGTCTTAGCAGCATCAACTAGCATGTTCCTGTGCCATGGCTGTATGACAATAAAAGCTGCTTAGCACAGCCCCATCGATGAAGCAGATGTCTGGAGAATAATCTTCTTAACAACAGCAGAAACAATTCTGCTCTGGTTACTGTCAAGACAGATAGGCTTAGCATAGTCTCTCTTTTTTTTTTTTTTTTTCCTTTTATTTTTTGGCAGAAACAGTGTTAATTCATCCAAATGGCAAGTCATAGAGGTCAGGATAATGCTGATTAAAAAAATGCTGAAAATTCTGCATAGACCTTCCTCCTTTCCCTCCCAGTCATGAGATCACCCTTATTCGTATTACTAGTAATAACAAAAATAAATATAAATAATATATTAATAAATAATAGATTCCATTTATCAACTCTTTGGTCTCTCAATATTTACATGAATTATGTTTACCTTTCCTTGCTTAATACGGAATTATGAGGAATTTTTTTCTTTCTAAGGATGGCTGAGAGTCTGTTCCAGTCACACAACTATTCTGAAAAATCAAGAAAAAACCCCCACAACTTTAACAGTCTTCTGCTACATCATGATTTTCTGAAACACAAGTTCTAAGCTCGACTATGGAATACAGCTCTGAATGAAAGAACTATGTTATCACAGTTGGAGTAGCAAGAAGACATGATTCCTTCTTCCACCTTGGAAAATAGAGAATAAAGCTTGAATTAACAAAATTCATCGATTTCTAGCACAGCTGCAGTACCATGAACAGAAGTGCCACTCAGCCTGGGCTTACAGATGTAGGGGTCTTCCCAGCTGCATCAACCCACGGGCAGCTAGCACAGCACACAGAGGGGATCCCTGCAGAACAACAGC
Organism: Oenanthe melanoleuca; assembly: GCF_029582105.1. NCBI lineage: Eukaryota > Metazoa > Chordata > Aves > Passeriformes > Muscicapidae > Oenanthe > Oenanthe melanoleuca. The sequence goes on along the minus strand of NC_079335.1, from coordinate 102,288,946 downwards.
AGCCACCCCACAGGGTATGTCCCATCCCTGCTTTCCCAGAGTCTCAGTGCCAGTTCCTAGGGTGCAATACATGAGCAGAGACAGCCACCATGACTGCTCTCAGGTTGTGGCTCAAGGACATACCTAGGCCACTGTAATGGTCTGTTGCCGCAAAAAAAAGGGCCTTTTCTACATCCACTCATGACCAGTTCCTCTCTTGTTTCTTCAAGTCCCTAACTGAGCAGAAAACCAATTTTAGAGAGTTAGTTTTCCAACAGAATCGTGTACTTTCCAGTAAGTTAACAGGCTGGATTCGCTTTGTGGAACATGCAGACACTGGAACCAACTCCTGGAAAAAACAGCAGGACTGCGCCGAACGTTTTAGGTTGCAATACAGGATGTGACCAAAAGTACGTATTCTATCACCATCTGTTGAAACCAGGTGGAGCAGTGATCCTTATCTCAGGGAGAGATACCCTCTGCTAATGGACCATGTGTTAAAAACCAGGTGAGGCAGTGTTCTTTATCTTTTCCACACCCCATCTTTCCTCCAGGAAGATATCTTCTGTTTAATGTGTTAATGGGCCATTGAGTCCCACTGCATGACTGATAAAATTACATCATCCTGTTGGGAGATGCTCCACCCAGGGGGTGGACCCAGGGGTCCCTTCTACAGGACCACTCCTTCAACAGAACTACATCTGTCACTCCAGGAGGACTGCAGCCACCATTTAAATGGACTGTTACAAAAACACCCTGATTGGGGTGTCTGGTTGTATTCTGACTCTGTCAGCGTTTTGGGTTTGTTTTTTGTAATAGTGTATTTCTATTTTAATTTTTCCTAGTAAAGAACTGTTATTCCTATTCCCATGTCTTTGCCTGAGAGCCCCTTAATTTAAAAATTATAATAATTTGGAGAGAGGGTATTTACATTTTCCATTTCAAAGAGAGGATCCTGCCGTTCTTAGCAGACACCTGTCTTTCAAACCAAGACAGCTGAAGAACAGGAGTTCACACAGAAGAAATGGGAGAAGAAGGCAGGGAGCTGGACCATCTCTCAGCACACCAAGACATTAGGTTTGTCTCAGCTATATGGGTCACTCATAGCCTGATTCAAACAAGTCTGGCTCTACAGGAGTGGCTAAGATAACTCCACAGTGAAGATATATCTTAAATGCATTTTTATAAAATAAGTTGTTTTCTAAAACTGGTCTATGAAAGAAGTTTCTGCTCCACCCAGAAATTTCTGGCTCCTCATTCCTCCTCTAATATCTGCCCTCTGCCCTTCATTATGCTAGTGTAATTGTTTGCGTGGAGTCACCTATTGACACTGAGAGAGTAGTGTAGGTTCACCTATGGACACAGAGAAAAGCTTTATGTTCTGAAGCATTTTGGTGACATTGTCAGCTGCACAGTCTACACAGCCACCTTGCTGAGGGTGCTGAGCCCAGGTTGGAAGCAATGGCAGGGCCTTCAATTTGATTTATCTGTTCAGTGAGCATCTAATGTGGGACCTCTTATTAACAGCAGTGCAGAGAGTCCAAGCAAAAACAAGAACAGACCATAAGAGGACAACTAACTGATTCCAGCTGCCTTTCTTTGCCTGGGCACTGAATGAAAAAAAATAAAAATTTTCTTTTCTTTCTTTTAAGGAAGTAGTTTGTCTGTTTGCTCAGTGTGCTGACACAGCTGCGAGTGACAGACCCTGATGTAAAGGAACAGATTCAGTACCTTGAAGTGAGAGGAGAAAGGAAAGCAGAAGCACCATGGCAGACTTAGGCTGCTGTGCCTGTGTATGTTTGGTCCTTTTATTAAATCCCAAGTTCTGTTAAATATGCACTCATCAGCCAGTGATGCACAGTATAAAAGTGGAAGAGAATGTAAGCATAACACAGATGTTCTTGCTTTACAACTCCCTTTCCAAAACCAGACTTGGAAAAACTGACCTGCTGACACCTTCAGGAGCTGCAAAATGTCTACACTGCTGAACATGAAAGACTGCAGTGAGTATTAAGCTCATTAACATGTGAAGCTGCTGGAAACTCTTACAGTCTGAGTCTTTGTCCAATGCCCAAACTCAAGAGTATTTCTCCCAACAGACAGAAACACTGATAAATACATTAGACAGGTATTTCAGTCAATGCAAGTTTGATGACACATTACATCAGCTAAACAAAAATTTAATCCCTCAAAACTTACAGCCACTTACAAAAATAAAATAATAATTTAAAAAAGGCAGTAATCTGTGTTCCTATGTCCAGTTTACAAGCCTGCTGTGTGGTTTGAAAACTTATACTTTCAGTCAGGATTTATTGCAGGATATAATTTGCTAGGCAGTTCTTTCAACAGCAGTCTTGCCTGTAGTAGTTTCCCTCCCAAATAGTTATTTTTAATCCAGACAATTTTGCTACAGCTTGGCTCATCCCACAGCTATAAAACAGCAGTACAAATACATCTGAAGGGTAAGGAGGGCACTTGCTTTAGTCTTAGCACAGCTAAAAGAAAATATTATAAAAAACACGTATGCCCCCTCTCTGTTTCAACAGAACATAAAATGCTTTAGTTTAAATACCTTCTGCAGTAGAGTAAGTTAAACCATTAAGCTTAAAAACCATCACAACAAAACAAACCACAAGGGCAGTGACTGTTAATTTTCCTGTGTTCTGATCTTCGCAGGCATATCTGAGCCTGTCCATTTAGAATCCTTTTCATTACTACAGCAACTGTGTACACGTGTTTATATCAACTTAAACTTGTCTTTGCTTTTAAACTTAATTTGGTCCGTAAACAACAAATACTACATGAATAAAAGACATGCTGACAAATTTGCTAACTAGAAGTTGTTTTTTTTTAAAGTGGCATAACAGGTGATGTGTATCACAGATCACATCACTGCAAAAAATAAAGACCATAACCCCAAAATGCTGAAGATTAAACCACAAGCTTTTGGAAATCTAGTATATAGCTATAGTTAGACAATAAGGATTCAGAGTCCCATAAGCCATTAACCACACAACACATAACACTGCCCAATCCGCACTGCCCAATAGACTATTGAATTCTAGAAAGAAGTTAATTTTTCTGCGAAAAATACACAGTATATCTTATACAAGACCCTCAGAGACCATTTGTACTCCACTTCAAAGACCACTTACTACTTTTGCTTTACCTCCTAACACTATTTACTTCCTTGAATCCAAGGGAATACGAGCACATCAATGAGGGGGTTTGAACTGATTTCACTTTTCTTTCTCTTAGGAGATGGTGTGGGTATTGTTGACTTCTTCCTGTGTAGTAGAGCTTGACATTAAGTGCAAATCTCTTACTTGAAATCAAATGCTTATTGTTAGAGCATAATTTAATAGTGCAACAATCCAGTAGATACTTGTCTGCTGCACTTTCCACATTAAGCCAATGGACACCTTCTCAGGACTTTGGTCCTGAATTTCACCAATCATGAAATTGTGTATGAATGAGTGTATTTTTAGAGGTCAGCTTTCAATTTCATGTCAGAAAAGCCAACTGGTATTAGAAAAAATCCCATTCAGAATAAAAACCATAAAAAATGGAAATAAAGTAAAAGCATTTTTTACATTTGGGTTTAACCACACATGTTCTCAGTAACATGAAATTTAAAACATAGTTTTTAGGTGATATCACTTAAATATCAGCCTTCAAATATACTTTCAACGGGTTACTTAAATTCCAATGAATAGAGAAGAAACTAGGACATCAATCTCCCCAAACTTCATGGCACAGGCGGTACTTGTGACTCCCTCCTTTGCTCATCCCCAGTCCTGACCAGCCCATTGTTAAGGGAAATTAAAAAAACAATATCTCATTCATAATTAATATACTATCCTAGCAACCTGGACCTCTTGAGATATTTAATTCCTCAACTCAGAAAAGAGCATGAAATCAGCCCACATGGAAGAAACGCCAGAGTTTAAGCAGAATACTTACTCTGTGCCACTTTCAACCATTTGTGTTAGGATGGAAATCCCATCCAGGTTTATAAATTCTTGGGCAAATGTAACATCCCGTGAGTAGTTGGCTAAGTCTTTCAGTGCTTCTAACTTTGCATCCATACTAGAAGACTGGATCCTCTCATGGAGCTGCTGTGCATTTTGAGTCTATGAGAGAAACAAAACACACAAAACAAAAGCAACAAAACAGTTTTCATTACAATAAAAATCATGAGTAAAATGTCAATGTAAGGACAAGGAACAATGGCCATGTTTAATATTTATGATGTTTAACTTCCATACTCAGAAAATATTAAGTAGCTTAAATAGAAATAACTTTTGTAGAAGTATATTACTCATGTATTATTCTATTATTACCTATGATTATTTGGACTCTTGCAGAATCATTAGCTGAGCAATGGCTAGATGTCCCATTGTCTCACGCAAAATGGAAGACAAAGACATTACCAAAGGCAGCCTTTGGCTTGAAGAGCTTATGTGTCACATCAATAAAGGAGAAATGAAAATAAAACAAAATGCATCATATAATCTCAGCAAAATAACAGTGTAACTTCTTTTCCAGTCAACGCTTACTTAGGTTACACACTTCTCATCACCTTTAGCAACAAAGACCACATACTGCCCTAACCATGTTACATCAAAAGCGACCAACTTCAGACCTTCCTGCTCCTTGCTCCCCCTCTTCTTTTCTTCACAGTCAGTTGAAACACTCACATATTCCTGTTGGGGGTTGAGTGTTTTCCTATTACTGTGTCAATTTAAAGAATTTTTCCCATTTTCATGCCAATGGAGCTGGCCGGGTTACACCCCGGATGTTTGACGACTCTGGACAAAAGGGGTAGGTGGGATCGGCTTCGAGAGGGGCACTCATGCTTCCAGAGGGGATTCGGGTTTCCGGCGAGCTCGGAGGAGGATCCCCCCGGTCTTGGAGCCACGCGGCCGAAGGTAGGAGAGCCAGACACTCTGCAATCACCTGCCCTGCATCTGCCTCGCTGCAGACTCCTGCCTCTGCGGACACAGCGAATCACCTGGACACCAACAATGAGCGAGGAGCTGCCCACTCCAGCCCGTTCCCACCCAAGACCAGCGCGGCCACAGCCGCCCCCTCCCACCTCCGCTCCCGCCAAGAGAGAGTGTGCCCACAGCTAAAGAAAGGACTGGAACCGAGTTATCTGTTCTGTTAGTAATTTTAATAACTGCTGTTGTTTCTGCTGGTATAGTTAGATATATTAGTAAAAGAGCTGTTATTCCTACCCCCTTATCTCTGCCTCAGAGTCCTTGATTCAAACGTTTATAATATTTGGGGGGAGTGGAATTCAGGTCTCTGTTTCAAAGGAAAACTTCTGCCTTTATTGGCAGACACCTGTCCTTCAAACCAGGACAGATTTTGGCGCCCATTGTGGGGCCCAAGGGCATTAAGAGGAGATTTAAGACAGGAGTAACAGCTCTTTTAAGTGGCAACATGCTGTCTGGTTTAATCTGGTTTGGGCTCCATGTGGCCACAGATATCTCTCTCCCATTTGTTAGCCCTTTTTTGAATATGGGCCCTCTCACCAAAGTTACTGTAGCTATTATCCGATTCATTTGGTGGATTGATTATGTCAGGAATTCATGGTTTTTTAATTTTCTCTGTGAAGCGGCCACATGGATCTAGAGCTATCGTACTCTAACTGCGTGTTTCTGGGGTTATTTCAATAATGGTTCTTACTGTGAGGTAATCAATGCAAAGGAAATTTTCTCCCAACCCATCACCCAGTTTTTTGAGGCTACCCCACCAGTTTTCAAGGATTTCAGATCTGTTTTAATTGCTAGTGTTATTTTACAGTGGATGGCGTTGCTGATAGGCCTGTCTACTTAGCATTCAGAAACAATGGAATATTGGCTTGGGTAACAACCCTGATACCTACCCCAGGGACTAGGGATGCTGCCCCAGAGTCTGCCCCTGCCCCAGGGACTAGGGATGTTGCCCCAGAACATGACCCTGCCCAAGGGACCAGGGATGTTGCCTCAGAACATGACCCTGCTCCAGGGACCAGGGATATTGCCCCAGAACATGACCCTGCCCAAGGGACTAAGGATGTTGCCCCAGAACATGACTCTGCTCCGGGGACTAGGGATGCTGCCCCAGAGCCTGATGCTGCCCCACAGCCCACCGCAGAAATGAACCACCCAGAGTGGGTGGGGGCTCTAGTGAAGGATATTGGCCAGGTGTTGAAGGTGCAAAGCCAGATGTTGAAGGAGCACAGCCAGATGTTGAAGGAGCACTTTTCTTCAGCTGGTGAGAAACCCTCCCCCTGCCCTAAAGAGGGAGAGTCAGATGGTGCTGCAGTGGAACCCATAGATGTTGTATCTGTCCAGGTTCCAGCCGGATCACAGGGGCAGCCACAGCCAGCAGCAGTTGGCCCCGTGGAAACTAGAAAATCTAAGATTAAAACGAGGCACCTAAATAATGGGGCTCAGCCAGGAGGGTACTCATAACCAGCAAGGGAGCCAGAGGTTGAGATTGTCACCGAATCCCTCTCATACGATAGTCTCCGTAACCTGCGTAAAGACATTGTATGGCAGGGCCGTGAGCCTTTTACAACTTGGTTACTCCGGGTCTGGGACCTTATGGGAACAGGTGTGCAACTGGATGGAACTGAGGCCAGGGATTTGGGGTCCTTGGCCCAGGATTCAGGTGTGGACCAGATATTTGTAAGGGAGCAAGGCCTCCTTTCCCTCTGGGACCGGCTTTTAATGAGTGTGAGAGAGAAGTTTGTCCACAAAGAGAGAATGCAGGAGCACCACCGTAGAATGCGCTGGAAGACTCTTGAGGAAGGGATCCAGCAGCTGAGAGAAGTGGCAGTATGAGAGGTTCTCTTTGGGAGGGATGGACAGCATGACAATGATCCTGACAAGGTCAGGTGCACAGGGCAGATGCTGTGGAATCTGGCAACCCTGGGGCCATCTCAATATACCACCTTCATTGCAATGATCAATGCTGATAACCAGCAAGAGACAGTGGGTTCTGTTGCCAACAGACTCAGAAATTTTGAGAGTATGATGAATGGCCCAATGCAGGCCAATGTCTCTGCCGTGGCCAGGGACCTCCAAGAGGTCCAGAACAGAATGGAGGAGATGAGGGAGGAGATAAAGGAGGAGATAAGGGAGGAGATAAGAAAGATCAATGCAGCACCAGTGTGAGTCATAGGCCCCAAATCTAGAACCCAACGCTCCCCAGCTAGGGAGAGAGGGTACACCTCATGAGCTGACCTGTGGTTTTTCCTGTGAGACCATGGAGAAGACATGGGAAAATGGGATGGGAAGCCCACTTCTGTCCTGGCAGCACGGGTGCGTCAGCTCAGGGAGGGAAATGCTAACTGAGGGAACTGCGCTAAAATGAAGGTAGCCTCAACCTCCAAGTAATGGTGCAGGGTATCACAGAAGGGAGGATGATCTGTCAGATCCCCTGGAAGGAACCTCCACTATGTATGCCCAGGAAAGAAATAATAACCAGGGCTAGAGGGGCCCTGCCTCTAGCCAGGGAGAGGCATGGGATGACAGAGAGTATTGGACAATGTGGGTGCGATGGCCTGGCACATCAAAGCCACAGGAACATAGAGTACTGGCTCACAAGCACCCTGATACCATCAGAACATGTGGGGAAGGTACCTGTTTCTATTGTTGGGGTGACGGGGGGATCACAAGAATATACTTTGCTGGAAGCTGAGATTAGCCTGACAGGGAAGGGATGGCAGAAACATCCTATTGTAACTGGCCCAGGGGCACCACATATTCTAGGCATAGACTTCCTCAGGAATGGCTGCTACAAAGACCCAAAGGGGTTCAAGTGGGCTTTTGGAATAGCTGCTGTAGCAACAGAGAGCATTAAGCAGTTGAACACTTTGCCTGGACTATCAGAAAACCCATCTGCAGTGGGGCTCCTGAAAGTGACAGAGCAACAGGTACCAATTGCCACCATGACAGTGCACCGCCGGCAGTGCCGGACGAATAGAGATGCTGTGATCCCCATCCACAAGATGATCCGTGAGCTGGAGATCCAAGGAGTGATCAGCAAAGCCCACTCACCCTTCAACAGCCCCATCTGGCCTGTATGCAAGTCTGATGGAGAATGGAGATTGACTGTGGACTATCGTGCATTGAATGAAGTGACTCCACCACTGAGCGCTGCTGTGCCGGATATGTTGGAGCTGCAGTATGAGCTGGGGTCCAAGGCAGCAAGGTGTTATGCCACCATTGACATTGCCAATGCGTTTTTCTCCATTCCTTTGACAGCAGAGTACAGTCCTCAGTTTGCTTTCACCTGGAGAGGCGTGCAGTACACCTGGAACTGACTGCCCCAGGGGTAGAAACACAGCCCCACCATCTGCCACGGACTGATCCAGGCTGAATTGGAAAAGGGTGAGGCTCCAGAACATTTGCAGTACATTGATGACATCATTGTGTGGGCGAACACGGCAGTGGAGGTATTTGAGAAGGGAGAGAAGATCATCCAGATTTTGCTGGGAGCCAGTTTCGCCATTAAAAAGAGCAAAGTCAAAGGACCTGCCCGAGAGATCCGGTTCCTGGGAGCGAAGTGGCAAGATGGACAGTGCCAGATCCCCACTGAGGTCATCAATAAGATCACTGTAATGTCTCCACCAACAAGCAAGAAGGAAACACAAGCTTTCCTAGGTGCCATAGGCTTTTGGAGAATGCACATCCCTGAGCACAGCTAGATTGTGAGCCCTCTCTACCTGGTCACCTGCAAGAAGAATGATTTCCACTGGGGCCCTGAACAGCAGCAAGCCTTCGCCCAGATCAAGCAGGAGATCGCTCATGCAGTGGCCCTTGGCCCAGTCAGGAGAGGACCAGAGGTAAAGAATGTGCTCTACTCTGCAGCCGGGAACCATGGTCTGTCCTGGAGCCTTTGGCAGAAGGTACCTGGTGAGACCCGAGGCCTACCCCTGGGATTCTGGAGCAGAAGTTACAAAGGGTCTGAAGCCAATTAAACTCCCACAGAGAAGGAAATCCTGGCTGCCTATGAAGGAGTTCAAGCTGCCTCAGAGGTGACTGGCACGGAAGCACAGCTTCTCCTGGCACCCTGACTTCCCATGCTGGGGTGGATGTTCAAAGGAAAGGTTCCCTCTCCCCATCATGCCACCGACGCCACATGGAGCAAGTGGATTGCCCTCATCACGCACTGCGCCTGGACTGGCTACCCGAATTGCCCTGGGGTTTGGGAGATAATTACAAACTGGCCAGAAGGTGAAGATTTTGGTCTCGCTGACAAAGAGGAGCAGAAGCAAGTGACCCGGGCTGAAGAAGCCCCACCGTACAACCAACTGCCAGCAGATGAAAAATGCTACGCCCTTTTCACTGACAGTTCCTGTCGCATCATGGGGATGAACCGGAAGTGAAAAGCAGCCGTATGGAGCCCCACACGACAGGTTGCACAAGCTACTGAAGGAGAAGGTGGATCAAGTCAACTTGCAGAGCTCAAAGCTGATCAGCTGGCCTTGGACATTGCTGAGAGAGAGAAATGGCCAAAGCTCTACCTTTACACTGACTTCTGGATGGTAGCCAATGCTCTGTGGGGGTGGCTGGAGAGGTGGAAAAAGGCTGATTGGCAACGTAGAGGAAAACCAATCTGGGCTGCTGATGAGTGGAAAGACATCGCCACTCGGGTAGAGAAGCTACCCGTGAAAGTCCGTCATGTGGATGCCTATGTTCCCAAGAGTCGCGCTAATGAAGAACAACAGCATAACGAGCAGGTAGATCAGGCTGCACAGATAGAGGTCTCAAAGATAGATTGGGAACACAAGGGAGAGTTGTTCCTAGCTCGATGGGCCCACGATGCCTCAGGTCATCAGGGCAGAGATGCCACCTATAAGTGGGCATGAGACCGAGAGGTGGATCTAACCATGGACAGCATTTCTCAGGTTATCCATGACTGTGACACGTGTGCTGCCATCAAGCAAGCCAAGCGGGTGAAGCCCCTCTGGTATGGGGGGCGATGGTCCAAGTACAAGTATGGAGAGGCCTGGCAGATTGACTATATCACACTGCCTCAGACCCGCCAAGGCAAGCGCTATGTGCTGACCATGGTGGAAGCCACCACCGGATGGTTGGAGACCTACCCTGTGCCTCATGCCACTGATCGGATCTCCATCCTGGGCCTGGAAAAGCAAGTCTTCTGGAGGCATGGTACCCCTGAGAGAATTGAGTCAGACAACCGGACTCATTTAAAAAATAGACTTATAAGCATCTGGGCTAGAGAACATGGCATTGAGTGGGTGTACCATATTTCCTACCATGCACCAACAGCTGGGAAAGTCGAACGGTGCAATGGCCTGCTTAAAACCAACTTAAAGGCACCTGGTGGGAGGACTTTCAAGAACTGGGAGATCAATCTACCAAAGGCCACATAGTTAGTGAATACCCGAGGTTCCACTAACAGAGCAGGCCCTGCCCAATCTGAGCCCTTGGGAACACCAGATGGAGATAAGGTCCCAGTGGTACACCTGAGAGGCATGTTAGGAAAAACTGTTTGGTTGAACTCTCCCTCCAGCAAAGACAATCCTGTTCGTGGGGTGGTTTTCGCTCAAAGACCAGGTTGCACTTGGTGGGTGATGCAAAAGGATGGAAAGACCCAATGCATACCCCAAGGAGACCTTGTTCTTGGGTGAACTATTTATGATACTGTGCCTGTAACTGCATGTATGTATAGGACATAAAAGTTTTTAATTTGCTGTAGCAAATTGGGTGGATAATGTTGGGGGTTGAGTGTTTTCCTATTACTGTGTCAGTTTAAAGAATTTTTCCCATTTTCATGCCAATGGAGCTGGCCGGGTTACACCCCGGATGTTTGACGACTCTGGACAAAAAGGGTAGGTGGGATCGGCGTCGAGAGGGGCACTCGTGCTTTCGGAGGGGACTCATGTTTCATGTGAGCTCGGAGGAGGATCCCCCCGGTCTTGGAGCCACGCGGCCGAAGGTAGGAGAGCCAGACACTCTGCGATCACCTGCCCTGCATCTGCCCTGCTTCAGCCTTCTGCCTCTGCGGACACAGCGAATCACCTGGACACCAACAGTGAGCGAGGAGCTGCCCACTCCAGCCCGTTCCCACCCAAGACCAGCGCGGCCACAGCCGCCCCCTCCCACCTCCACTCCCACCATGAGAGAGTGTGCCCACAACTAAAGAAAGGACTGGAACCGAGTTATCTGTTCTGTTCTGTTAGCAATTTTAATAACTGCTGTTGTTTCTGCTGGTATAGTTAGATATATTAGTAAAAGAGCTGTTATTCCTACCCCCTTATCTCTGCCTCAGAGTCCTTGATTCAAACGTTTATAATATTTGGGGGGAGTGGAATTCAGGTCTCTGTTTCAAAGGAAAACTTCTGCCTTTATTGGCAGACACCTGTCCTTCAAACCAGGAGAATTCCCTTGACAAGGAGTGTAGAATAATTACTTCCCACATAATACTATATTATCTGTCATACATCTTTTTGCATGTTCAATATCCTCATGTTATGCTATTTTGGCTATTAATGCTTCAAATAGAGGATCAGTTAGTGAAATTCAAAATGGACACTGATGATAAAAAGCGAAAGAAATACTTAAATAATGCATATTAAACTACTTCTCTCTTTAACCATACAAATACTTTAAAATACATATCACATTTTCAATTTGATGTTTTCAATACCTGAGCAGAATACTCAAAAGCATCAGTTAATAGCTGGGTAGGCGATACTTTTCTTAGAAAAAATAATCCTCCTCTCTACATATTGAGATATTTGCAAAATTCTGTTTCCTTAAATTCATTTCTTACCTGCACCCAAGGAAAGGTTAATGAGAAGCAATGTGTCATTAGGGAAACAAATTAAATGTAAATTTATTTTCTCTGTGTTGATGCTTATTCTTTCTTAGCTGGAAAATAAATAGAGAAGAAAGGGCTCTGCTGACAGACAATTCCTTTTCTGCTCAAGTAATGAATGTACTCTTCACAGAAATGATCATCTCTGAAGATCAAGATTCTGAGAAAACACTCATTTTTAGTGCAAGTGTACATTTAAACATGGAGCCCAGAAAAATAACCAACACAGTTTTGTTACAGATACAGCTGCCTAGATACATAACTTTGCTTAAAAAACATGAATAAATTAAATGTCCGAATCTCCTCAAATATCAGCAAGGTCTGCTACTTTTGTTTTTACAATGGTGGTGGTAAGTGCATGGTCTCCAGTCAGCATTTGACCAGAACAAATGCTGTAAGGAGTGTGTATGTGGGAGAAATACTTTCTAGTTAGTATGACTGTGGTTAACATAGTGTTGAAAAGAAATGGAATATCTTTAGTCCTGAGCTTTTTTATGCTTTAAGTATAGGGTGATGCAGCCATAGCAGTTTCATTACCTATAAAAATGGCAGAATCAAAAAAGATACAAAAGATCTTTCTGCCACTGAAGGTTATCTACTCTATCAATGGATTTGAGCTGTAATGGGGAAACAATGGTTTATACAGCCTCTCTGTAATGACAATGGCTGTCTAAATGGAAACTAAAAGACTATTCTCTCAAGCTTAAGCAGGTGATAAGGTAAATCATTTGCTGAAGCCCATGGAAGAAGTAGAAATAGATACCACTTACTTTCAACTACCAGAAAGTTCCCCCAGCCCTTCCCTTTCATCAGAGGGGATGAAAAAAAAGCTTTGCTAAAGTACTCTTATATAATCAGCTACAAAAATGCACTGCTATTATTACCCAAACCAGAAGTTTAACAGACAACTTCTACCTTACCAAGTTACATCCTTCACTGAGCTATTCCTTACTCTTGACTCCCCACCACAGCAACCCAGAACGACTCAGAGAAGCAAAATATCCTCAAAACATTACTGTTTTGCTGAATACATTCAATGTCTGAATTCCTGCCCACCTTCAGGAGAAACTTCAATACTGGCATGGCAGCTGCATTCCCCTAACTTTGGAAATGATTTAACCTTAAACCTATTAAATCTGTGCACATGGCCTTTTCCAACCTGCCATAGTTCTTGAAAGCTACCACCCCCACTATCTGCCTACTGAAGGAAGTTCTACTGAACTCAAAGTTCTTCCAGCTTTCCACAGGAACCCAGTCCTCTAAAAACTCCTGGATTCAGTGAAAATGGAAAAAATAGGAAAGATGAACAAAACAACTGGTTCAGAGTGACCGAGCAGCTCTCCTGAGCTGCTTTACCAATAAGTCTGAGTGGGCAAACCTTGAGCAGCAGAGCTGTGGCCAAATAGATGGAGACAGTAATTTCCTATGTATTGCAACAGGAAGCAAGAAAAACATAAGCAGAGCCAGGAGAACATCCTCCTCCAAACCCCTTCACAACACACTGTGCTGTGTAAAACAATGCCTTATGATCAGGTTCATCCTTCCTCTTGAGGAGAGATCCTGCCCCAGCAGAAACACCTGGGGCTGGTGAACTGCTGCTATTGGCCAACCAAACTTTCATTACACATGTATTCAAACCAAGCATGAAAAGAGCTAACCCTCCCTCTCACCAAACCAAAGAACACCAGGACACAGATGTATATTAGCAGCTCACATACACTGCACAACACCAGCATGTGTGGGACCAACCTATCAACTGAGATATATTAATCCTCTTTCCTCTGCAGTCAGTGAGAGCTTTGAAATTTACCAGACTAAAACCAAAATATTATCTTAGATCAGAGACAGCTTGAAACCCCCTACAGAGCACAAAAATCCATACTATAAGTGTTTCAGCCCTGTTTTAAGCACATAATATAGTGCTTACTAGCATCATAGGCTTTGTCTGATTATGCCAATGTTCTACCAGCAAAGTTTGCTCACAGCTGCAGTTTTCTTACATTAAACGAGTTTTACAAGACACTGAATCCAATAAACCTTGCTCCTTCTACTCTCAGATGAGAAAAGAACAGACAAAGAGCAGAGGAGATCTTGATTAAAGGGTTAAGCATATATTTTTGTCTCAGCAAGAGTGCTGGCACGTGTCTCATTGTCAACATGGACAAAAGTAATAATGTCTGCTGTCATCCCAAATGCCTGACGTGTGAAAATATTGCCTTGGTTAACATCATGCAGTTCTCACAAGCCTTCTAATTCTTGTTGCCATAGCATTCATAAATGCTTATGCAATATATGGCTCACTTATAACTGCATTAGAAAATGAAACCTGGATGAAATATGCTCCGATTGCTTACCAGGGAGCTATTTTAATAATCTGCATGCCATCAGTGGATAGACAGAAAGCAGAGCTCATTAAAGCACTAGCAGAGCTGGCTGCCATGTCTGCATTCTTACCGAAATATCATTCAGGTAGGAGTAAATATAAATATATAAACCTTCACAATTGAGAATCATTAGAGGGAATTAACAGAAATATGGCTGCTCAAGTAAATGAAAGGCAGAATTAACTGCTCTCCTCTTTAGAAAGGAAAGAAAGAAGATGGGAAACTTGTAAAACATGTGCTGTTGAAGTCCCAGCATTTCAAAAAGATGTCAAGTGGCATAAAACACATGTGTAGTCTTAAATTACTTGCTCCAAGGACATCCAGAAAGGTTGCCCTTAGGGAGTAGCAGTGCTTAAAAGGAGCAGCTTGATGAGATTATCAGCTTAAAGAGAAAACTAATGACCTAAATCCAGGATGTGACTTTCTCAGAGACTCAAATAGCAATTTGGAGATTAAGAATCCCAAGATCATCCTAACAAGGGATTCTACTGATTAAATTATAATTTCTTTGCCATTGAATACTTTATGCAAACTTTAAAGGCAATTTAGTAACCAGACATACACAGGGCTTCTGTACAGAATACAAAATACAACAAGCAAGAACAAGAGGAAGAACAAAGATCCAAATGCAACCACTATCAAACACAAGTGTGCTATGGAAGAAAGTCAGACCCTTGATTTAAATTGCTGGTTTTCCATTATGTAATCAGTTGTCTCCTTTAACCTTTACAAAAAGCAAATAAAATAAGAGTATTGTGATCTACCCTGTAGATTTAGTCACATTAGTCAATATTTTGCTAAAAAAGAGATACAGACCATCAGTAACTACCAAATAGAGCTTTTTCCTTACCAAATTTCTGTGGTTTAATTTAAACCATTCAGTGTTGAAATACCATGGTGGCTTAAAGTGCTGCCTTTTCCTGGATTGTTATTGCCATTTCACCTATAACTGCATATATGGCAGGGAGCAATGGGGGAGTGGATACATTACATAATCATCATTATGCACATACACCTTCAGCAAACCTACCAAGGCTGACTAGCATCTGATGCCAAGTAAGCAACGAGAATCTATTTTAATCAATACATATATTACTGGTTAACCTTTTTTGCATGAACACGGAAGCACAGTTTCTGCAACTAAAGCCCTGTGCAGATGTGATACACAGAGAGGTGCTGTGGAATCATTATAGCTATTAATGAGGCAGAAACCGGGAAATGGTTATCTCTAGAGTCTTGCACTAAACCAATGACAAAAGCATTACAGATTTATAGCCAAATATATTTCATAAATATGCTTTAAAATAAGTTTATGTAATCACTATCCACTTCTCAACACTTTATAAGCATTTTTTCTTCTATATGCATTTGAAATAATCTCTTCCACTTACTATTCAAAATGTGCCTTTTGAAATCTGAAAACATCAGATTAAACCTTTCTCTATTAAAAGACAAACCCCAACTCCACTTCTAAAATCTACTATAATCAGATAAATATAAAAGTGACGAATTGACCTCCATGGTCAGTGTTTCTGGTATTAGATTCATTTAGTAATTAATTCACCATTACACAATAAATATAATCACAATTTTTGGTTGAACTGCAAAAAGTTATGCATTTACAGAACTACAAATACATGTTCAAGCAATTGTAGATCAAAAATTATAAACCAGATCCTTAAAATTTTACTTAGAGGATTCAGATATATAAGCAGAAATAGGTTAAAAAACTTTATATTTCCTTATCTGTTTAGATGCCGTATAAATAAAAAGAGCATGTTCCTCATGCTCCTCCTATGATGACTATTATTGAACACTTTTATTTACATGATTACTCACTGTATAAATGGTAATACATCTGCCTACAAACAAGTTACAGGTTTAAGAACTCAACTGATCTCTGACCTACAGATCAAAACATGACAAAAAGGAAATGATCAGGCCCCACAAATATCACATCAGAAAACCCCCCTTTACCCAGAATTTAAGGTATATACTTCATAAGCAAGGCATTTTTTGTAAGTGCCCAAGAGTCTGCTTTTAATAAACAGTAAGTGCTCAAATAATCAGTTCTGTTTGAAAACCATGAAATTAAAAAAACAACACTATTCCTTCAATCTAAATTTCCCAATATTTTAGCATATTTTTAAAATGATTAGTCATTTTAAGAAGAAAATGAAAAAGGATTTGCAGGATCTGGTTGAAGGAATCCTGCAGCTTCACACACTAAAAGGCTGGACTTTGCTTGCTGCATTGCAGGACACAAAAGTCCTTGTGGATCAGCTTCACACTTGGGAGCAATTACAGCTCATTTATACACCTACCTACCACGCACTGGAATATCACAAAAGAGACAGTAGCAATAGAGCATTTCAATTGTCACATATGTTCAAATACAAAGAAATGTTGCATAAGAAACTTTTTGTGCATCCTTTCAGAAATGCTCATGGACAAAGGGGGAAAACAGGTCACAGGAAACTGCAAAAAAACACAATAACCCAAGAGTCGGTAAGAAAGATAGAAGAGGTTAAAATAAATATGAAAGATTATATAATACAAAGATAATATGGGAGAAATTCAATCTGCACTCAAGTTACCTAGGAAACAGAGTGTCTGTGTGGTGAGCGATTTACAGAGAAAAAAAATAGCATTGTTTAGGAAAAAACAGTCTTTCAGAGAATCTCACAAACTTAGCAAACAGACCTATAGAAATAAAAAAAACTTTTCAGATTCTTACCAGGCCTAACGACTGGTGTTTGCAAACTTTTAACTCAAAGAAACTTAAAATAAGCACATTATAAATACCTCAATGCAAGCATTTATAATGGATTTAGCAGCTCTGCCCTTGCAGTATTAAAAATGGTTTTCAAATAAAGATCCCTGTATAGGCACACAAAATAATCTAAATTCAAAATTAAAAAAGAGAAAGTATTTCACATTTATATTCATGGAGTTAGATTTCAAATCCTCATTTTTAAAAAGTCAGCCCAAAAATGCAGGTTTACTATTTCTAGATAAAAATACCTTTCTTTATTCTTTTTAATCTTTAATAGTACTACTCTGGGTACACAAGCAACAAATAATTTGAGGCTAATGATGACAAAACTCAAAAAGATTGCATCTCATCCCTTCTCACCCAATTTTCTATGACTTGGGCAATGCAACCCTAAAAGGTACAGCCAGACTACTGGCTGTCACAGTTATAAGCTGCATAAAAATTAAGGGCTAGAAAAGTATTTTAAGTTCATGCAGTCTTCAGAACCAGTTAACACAACTCCTTTCAACTCTTCAAAGTAAACTATTTCCTCAAAAGGCTTGTGAAGCTCAGGACAATTTTTTTTCCCCCACAATAGCCAGGAAGTAGGAAGCTCAGGCCTCACTGAAACTACAGGGACACATCGCAGAAACTGCATAATCCATATGTGGCTTCTCTTAATTTCTTTCAATCTTTCTTTCCTTTCCTGAATCCTCTACCTTTTCATAAAGCATTTTTTTAGTATGATTTTGGATTTTGGGGAAGAGGAAAGATAGTTTCATCTTTATCCTGCTGTGGGATAGAAAAAGCAGAGGGGGTGGGGGGAGTTCAGAATCTTGATATTTTCACATGATGAGAAAAACATTTCTCACCCAGCACTAACAGCAGCTTTCCCATTTTGTAAGAGTGTATCATGCAGCCTGTTCTTCACATTATCTCTTCCAACTACTGATGTTCTGATAAAGAACTTCAGAGCAAATATGAAAACAGATTGTCTGTTAGCTTTTCAGAGTAAATAACCATTGTGTGGGTCACCAGTTTAAGAGCCACAGCTTGGAGGCCTTTATCTATTTTAGGTACTGCTATGATGACCGCTTCAGTACCTTAAAAAGCAAAAAGACTATTGTAGGGTGAGGACATGCAGAACTTCAATTTTTACCTATTTAAAGAATACAAATACTTGCTAATCTGACAAAAGCCAATCCATTCCTTCTTCCAAGATACCTTTCTGATTCTGGGAAAAGTTAACACAAAATTTTAAAACACCAGGAAATATTAAAATAAACACTGGTTCAGGCATAAATATCACTGCTGGAGAATACAGAGTAGATAAGCCTTCTATCTTAAAAAAGGATGGCTAAGTCACTCATAACTGCAGGCCAGTGCCAGAGCGGTCCATAATTTGTTAGGTACCAGGCAATATCTCAATATTCTAAGAACTCCTGTCATGATTGACTGACCCTAATCCCCAAAGAAACAAAACAAGCAGATGATAGTTCTGTGCAATTATCATCTTGTGCCCCATCTTCATAACTAAGTAGCAGAAAGTGTTGTACATCCAAGATTTGTATTTTGTGTTTGTACGTCCTATTTCCGATTGTACAAGCGATCATAAAGACAGACAGCCATCTCCACACAGTCACAGCACAGTCTCTCTTCAGTGTGGTTGCACAGTGCAACTGGTTGTGGATTTTGAGATGGGAGAATTGCATGTGTGCCTTATGGGGTTATTCCATGTTGTGGTTACACCAAAACATGACAAAATGCATTTGGACTATGCTGGTTCTTGATGAACCACACATCCTGTTTTGATTTCAAGAGATCCCAAGTGTGGGCAGTACTGGAGTGGATATTTGTTATTAAGAAGTCCCAGAGGTTAGAAAGAGCTTTTGCTGAGGTATCTGTTTCTGAGGAATTTCCATCAAATAGGGTTTACTCCACCAGAAGTGGTTTTCCCATGCACGAGGCTGTTTTGGTGATATATGCCAAGAGGCTCTGGAATCATAGAGACCCTCACAGAGCCATGGTCTTAAACTGCTTTATTTTTGGGGTTTTTTTTTGTGGGGGGAGGGGGATTGTTTGGTTGGTTGGTTTTATGTATGTAAAGCTTTGAATATAATGAACATTGAAAATATGATGAAGAGTAATGGAAACCTCTTGTTTTTGCTCAGTTGGCTGCTGAGAAGTGCTTTCTGCTGAGAAGCTACTGGGTGGCAGATTTGGCCATAAGAGTGCTTCAAATCTGCAGAGGCTAGAACACCATCATGAAGAGGTAAACCATTTTAATTTAAACCATTTTAACTACATTTGTCATCAAGGAAATGGGATTGCTACTGCCTTAGACATACATCTTCCAGGACTAATAGGCTTTCAGCATTGTGGCAGCAGTACTGCTAAACTCAGCAGGAAAACAAGCCATTACAGGGCAACCAGCAACTCTGCCGTGCTTTTTAGGAGCTGGCAAAGGGACGGTGCAGGGGGGAAAAGCCAACGACAAAGAAACTCCAGTAAAATCTCAACATTACAGTTGCTAGACAAGCCCAGAGATCAGGAAAGCTGTGACTTGAGCCACCCAGAAGAGCTCTCCGTGATTCAAATCTCTGACCTTCCTCCTGGATTCCTGGTTTTTAGTTCTGAGGCAGAAATAGAGCAACTTGAGTGAGGCTGCAATGTCAGCAGGGAAGCAGAGATATCTTGTATGTGAAAACTGTGGAAGTGAGACACAAAAAACCCACCCAATTCTGCCAATAGTATCACCAAACGTCACTCAGAATTATTACTCCTGCACAACCTTTGCTCCTGGAGGATTGTGGGATACACTGTGGATCAAAGCTTAGAAGTACACACAAGTTCACAATGATTTACTAATCAAACATTCACTTTGAAGGAAGAGAAGAAAAGAACACTGACTCACCGGAGATGTTGTTAATCGAAGGATGGCTCCGTTTTTTATTTCATTACGATTCTGAAAGAGAAAAATCCAAAGGTTTTACTGAAGACCCACCCATATAAAAAGATGAAAAATGCATTGAGCAGAATGTCATGCTAAACCTGCAACAGTGCTTTCCCCTGTGCATCAAAAGCTTCCCACTTTCAGATGTAAGCTAGCATCTATTTTCCTCACTGAGGCATATAATATTAGCTTCAACAAATAGGTTGAATTCACATGACACTTAAACAACCTGAACTCTTTCAAGAATAATTTTACGTTTTTCAAAGTTTAGCTTCCACTGGCAACTTCTAAATATTTTTTTAAAATATACTGTCCATGGTGTCTGGCTCTGGTGTTGTACATATTTGAGGAGTTCCTAAGTTTGCCAAAACCTGTCTTTAAGTATCTGCAGGTTTCAGAATTCAGCCTACCAGCTCTTTATTTTCTACAACAAGAACAGGCTGACTTAAACCATTGGAACCTATGCACTGAGCTCTGCCACCATGACTTTGCATTCTCTCTCAAAGTAAAAAAAGCATCCTAATATGTCAGAGGAAATGGAGGCATCCCTAACAGTTTGAGAGAGAAGAGCTAATTTTGTACTGAAGACCACATTGCAGGCTTTCTGCAGACTGGTGTTCAGCCAAGGAAAAATATGAAGGTGTATTTCTCCTCTGGCAGTTTTTCCCAATTTTGTTTCATCTTTGTACCCAAATCCAAAATGCTAAAAACCAGATAAGTCTTGCCTGAAACCAGGTCAAGCAGTCCCAAAATAAAACTTCAGTACATTGTCTCATTCTTGGTATCCAAGTCATCCATGGGATTGGTTTTAGCTACCTCAAAGATCACTCTCCACCCACAAAGATTTCTTCACTCTAACTGAAATAAATGAAGTGCCAGACAACACAGGGAGTACAAGACAGAAGCTTTAGCTTTCTTACATCATCTTTGCCTACATATGCAGCGACTCTTCTCAGCCCTCAGCAGTCTCCTCCTGTCAGAACAGCCTCAGGGAGACCAGCCAGACTATACTCATAAGAGGGGCAAAGAGCAGGGTTGAGCAGCTAAATACTGGGTGACTTTCCACAGCACTAACAAAGTGTCATATTTTCTCCACTTGTAGTGGAACAGCACCCGACCCAGCTACATTTCATCATGTCTAAGGAATCTGTGTGAAGTGGCCATAGTGCATTTGTGTGGTTTAATCTCAATCAGTGCTGAAACAAGTTGCTTCACAAACAGTTGTGGTTGCTAACTGTTACCATATCCTGGATTTGTGGAGCTGAAAAAAGTAATTGCTTTGGGACAGACAATTAGCATAGGCTAAATCTACCTCCATCAGCAGCTGAGACTAAGCTACTGGACCTCAGCTGCATTAGGCCATAGCATTTGTATGTACACATACACAAAGTTCCATCAGCTTTACTTGGAAGGTAGCAAATCCCAGCATGCAACAATATGAAAACCAGGAAATCAGCAAGATTTAAACAACATGAACTATACTATTCACATTCAGAAGTTAAAGTTTACTCACATCTTTATAAAAATATTGGAGCTTAGAAACATAAATAAAAGCACACACAGAGGCTTTTTTTTAAGCAGCATAAATTTAGGCTTAAAGTTTCTCATGTTTCCTGCTGCAATTAACATGAACTACCAAATCAGACGTACAAATGAGTTTGTGGTTTGCGGTTGGCTTGTGACAAGTTTTAAGTGACTTCATCTGGGCCACAATAAGCATCTCTGCAAACATTCTTAGTCTATTGCAAACAAGAGGTATTGGGCATAGCGTGAGCATGGTGATCTCCAGAGACTTGAGGAGGAACAGAGGAAACAGAGGAACACATAGAGTAATTAAAAGCACCACTGAACATTTTCTTTGGAGTCTTTCTATTTAATCATGAAGATGAATCTAAAACAACAAAGCTTTCAGATTCAAAAGTGTAACGCTTGTCAGAACCTGCAACAAGCCTATGGAACTTTCACCACGCCTGGCTCAGAACAAGGTGTGTACATCTACCCTATACTGTAAATTCAATCATTGTATCAAAATAGAGAGAGAGCCCATCAAACTTTAGAAAAAAGCTTAAGGAAAACTGCCAACACCTTATCTCTGAAAGTATTCAAAGCATAAAGTCTCTAGCACAGCAAGCTAGCCAAAATTTGAAAAAGGTTAGCAGTTCCCCAATTTAAAAAATACAATTTTGTTTATCCATTCTAAATATTGGCCTAATCACATTCCAGGAAACAGCGTGTAAGAGTACAATTAAACCAAGAGGCTTTCCTACATTAACTGCATGATGCAGTAGTCAGCATGGCAGTTAATTTAATTGCAACATTTCCACACAGTTAATTCTCTTACTATTAAGGATAGCATAGGTGGATTTCTTTTCCAGAATAACAGAACATCATTAGACCAACCAGAATGCAGAAATGTTCCCATGAAACCCTGCAGTATGAGAACTTGGGGGCACTTGACGAAATCAGCAGGGAATCAGTTTAAAGCAGGTAGAGAATACACATCTTCATTCAGAAGGCAGTAAACTCTTCAAGCTTGCTGTCAGAGGTTATGAAAGCAGGCCATATCAGCAGGTTCAAGAAGAGATGAAAGAGTAGCATAGCCCTTATGTAGGATATTAAATAGACTAAGTGTAGGTGTAGCGCCCAAAACCTGTAGTACAACAAATGGGAAAACTGAGCAAGCATAAAGATACTGAAAGCATCAGATCACTACCCTGAACAGCATTTGTTACTACTAGAGCTTGAGACAGACTATGAGATGAGATTTCATCTGGCTGACTTCATAGGAATTTTTTAAATTTATTTTTAGTCACCAAAATATTTAATAAGATGCAAGCTAAGTGATACAGGTAATTACCAACATTGTAGTACTTGGCATGACAGAACTGTATTGTTTTAGAAGAAACTCCTGCAAATAATCTTATGATAAACTTTCTTTTCTGGGAAGCTGTTGAAAAGAAGGGACAATGTCATCTGGTTTTTCATGTTATAATTAGATGATAACATTTTCCTTAAAACAATAAGTATTTTGTCTGAAGTTTCTAAAAAGAGGATGTTTTCTGCATGCTGTTTATCTGTCTCTATTCAAGGACTACAGAAGCTGGTAAATAAATCAAGTTAGACCAGTGGAGTAGTTTCAGGCTGTACATTAGCCAGTGCAATTCTACAACCTACAAGAGGCACAATTCTGCACATATCCCTCCAGTGCATGGGGCCCCAAGAATTCCCCTACATCGGATCTACCACCACGTAGCAGCACAGTCAACTACCTGACCTTAAAAAGTTAGCACTTCCTCTCCCCTTCATTCACGAAAAAGAGGAAAATAAAAAGTAATCCAGAATTTTCTTTTGTCAGATCCATGACTTGAACAAACTCACCATCCAGCAGCAGTCACTAGGATGTTAATGAAGCAAAGAGAAGGAAGAAACAGAGTAGAAGAATGCCAAACTACCTATTTCTCCAGCAACCCACAGAAATACCAACTTGACTGCCACTTAAACCACATCCTAAGAAAAAGACTAAACTTTGCATGATTTACCATCTGCAATTGGAGTGATCTACAAGGGCAGCATTACCAGGCACCACTTGCTCTACAGAGCAGCAGTGGTATTACACTTCAGGCAGATATCCTTCTGGCACACCAAAAGAAGTTACACACCAGTTATTGTTAACCTGGATCAGTTCCCCAATTCAAGCAACCACACAGACACGCTGCACAGTAGTACCAGCAACACAGAAGAGACGGGCCAATAGTAAGCAGCCCTATCATCCTCTGATGTGTTTCAACAGAAGATCTGCATCCTGAAAAATAAACACCAGGAAATGACTGACTTAGCTGTGCTCATACTATTATTAGTAGGATTATGTGGAAAAATCAGAAGAGGGCTGGTATGAATATAAAAAAGAAGCAAAACAAAACCCACCAAACCCAAGTAAGGATTATTGAATTGAAGTCAGCTCTTCAGCACAGATTACCTACCATATTAACTCATAACACCACTGAGGGTCAGCACACAGAATATCTCCTTAAGCAAATGCTTAGAGAATAGCTAAATACTGAAACTGAGACTGTGGCTCACAGTGTGGGTCACTTTTGCCAAATCAAGATAGAGCTGCACTGTTTGCTACCATAGAGCCTTGCTTTTCAACATCTCACTCCTTCCAGCTACTGGTTTATGTGGCATAAACAGTTGTATCAGTCAACAAGGGAACTAAACCAGATGAAAATTTTATCATTTTGGGGTTTGCCTGGTTTACACAGTAGAAGACAGGAATAAGCAGTATAGTATAAGCAGAAAAGTGGGCCAGCTCATTTTGCAAGCACCACATTTGGAACTACAACACCAAGACTTGTTTAAAGGAAAGCCTGCAGGTGTTTGTGCTTCTCTGCAAGGGTGTGCCACTCCTACATCCTTCCTGTGCCTTTCCTCTCACCCACAGAAGGACTGCAGGTAAAATATCCCTTTTTCATTTTTGACTGCAGTTGGAGCTTGACAAAATTTTGTTCTATGTCAGCTTAAGCCAGTTCCAGAAACAGTTGAGGGAGAGCTCACAGCTGTTAAAAAAAGCAAAGTTCCATTCTTCTTCCTGCCTTTCCTTTACTTCTTTCTTGTCTACAGGCTGTTCCTGGACTGCCTCATCCCTACATCATCAGATCAAGCAGACTTTCTACTAAGCAAATTTATTGAATTAAAGTGGCACAAAATGATTCCCTCCTTGCCGTCACCTTCAAAAATTGTCCCAAAAAAGAGTGGCAGGATCTTCTGGGGAAGGAGAGAAGAAACCATAACCATCCTCTTTCAGTGCTGATCTGTTATGTCTGTTAACTGCACTTTGGAAAACATCCAAAGAGGTTGTTCTTTAAGTATAAAGGTGAATTAAAGAGTATTTTTCTGTTGGCCTAATGTTACACAGAACTGTTTGCCATCAGCTGAACCCAAACAGTTGTACTGTGCCCCTGCTATGCCATAACTATCTTCAATTGCTCTAACCAAAAGCTAAACTTTTTCAGAGCCTTTCCTCTCTAGTGATTAATTGTGAGGCAAAATTACAAACTTAATTCAGGAAAATATCTATACAGATTTTTTTTTTTAAAAATATCCCACTTGATCCATCTCATCAGCCTTGATATGAAGGTAAGGAACTAAACAGAAGATCATCATAACAAATATTTTGATAAGAAGCAAGCAGAAGAATTAAGTAGTTTGTGCTGAGGCCAGAAAGTATAACAGGTGGATAGGACATAATTATTTTCTTTAGAAAACTTAGTATAGGCCAAAAATTCTACAAAAAACTAAAAGAAGGATAACTTGCCACTGTTCTTGAAATCAGCCCGAATGAAGGAGCACTGAAAGTGATTTAGTATATGGATACTCAAGTTTTACTTCTGTTCACTTGAAAAATATACTAATGTTCTCTAAGATTTTACTGAAGTCTACAGGGCAGTACTACCAGCATCCATCAAGCAGGTAGGAGCATGGCCACTCAGATGCCAAGTGCTGTCTTTACTTTAGGGAATTTCTGCAGGGTTGTGCAGATGCCTCAAAATAGTAAGAAATTTGTGGAAATTTCAGTAAGAAAAAGAGTAAGAAATTGTGGCAGGAAATACCATGTCTTATAAGTGACAGAGAAAAGGGAAAACCAGGCATGGTTTGATACAGGTCAAATCTACAATTTACCATTTATGTGGCACTATTAATAAATGTATTTTGAGGAGTGATGCAAAATGGAAAATTAAACAGCTCTCTTAATAAATTTCTCCAGTTCCCGTTCTTCATGCTACTTTTCATTCTCAGCTGCTTAAAAAGCACCAGGTTTTCAATTAATCAGAAACCTTCATTATTAAGAATGTTTTCTTACAACTCACTGAAATTCAATTAATCAGTGAAAACAGACAAATATGAAAAACATAAAAACTCAAAAAGTCCCAACCATACAAATGGCTCATTTCTTGTGCTGTTTTTTGCATATGCTCCCACACAGGGGGCCTGCAAAGGCATGGTGAAATTTCACATGAATATACAATTACAGGTTGTGTTCAGCAAAAAAAAGTCACAAGCAAAACCTTTGGAAAAGAACAAGCACCAGGGACTTCACGCAGGTTCCCAGAATTGGGAAGATGGGGATTAAAAAGATGTCCCACCTTCAAACACAGCACAGAATTGAATAATTACAACAAAAGGAAGGTGGGGCAATTCTTCTTGAAAAACAGAATAAAAAGTCTCCCAAAACTAATGGAATAGACTCGATGTCTGCTCCTCTCCACTTCAAGCAATAAGAATAAAAGGGAAATGTGAAAGATAGGAAAGAAAGGAAAAAAACCAAAAACACAAGAAGTCTTCTGATGAATCAGATGTAAAAAAATAAGCACAATAAAATTGTGATAATAAAAATGGGGTGCATTGAATATAAAGATGAATGAAATGTCCTTGTATTTAAAAGACAACAAAAAAATTCACCATTGTCACCACTGTGTACTCAGTGCTTGCTCACAAACCCCTCAAGCAGGTAACCCTTCATTTCTGAGAGTTGCTTAGATGGAGAGTTAAGGGTGACCACATTCTGCCTCCAGCAGTGAAACCAGCTTGAACACCATCCGTCCCCAGGCAAACACAGGTTCTACAAATGGATCTAGAGGTGGCCATGGTCTACAAGGCCAAGGGCAATGAGCAGCAATGAGGGACCAGCCATACCCTCCAAGTTGCAGCATCACCACTCAAATGTCTGTCCCTGCATTGCTTGTACTACCAGCAGAGGAACACAGCTAACAGTTATCTGAGTTGTGGTTTTCAGCCAGGGAACACAGCACATAAAATTATACTGTCATTCTCTACTCTTCAGATAGCATTTTCTTTTCTAAACCTGAGCTCCCTCAGGCTATAGTGTTCCTGAGTCATTGCCTCTGATATACACAAGCATCTAATTCAGGTACAGCCTGGATAGACTGAAGCAAAGGTGACTTTTTTATTCTTATCTTGCAGTATCTAGCATGATAAGATCCTGACTCAGAAGTCAGGCTTTTAGACATTTGACCTTTTAGAGAAATGCTCCTTCATGATAAGCAAAGCCTTTAAAAAAACACACACACACAAATCAAGATAATTAAGAATCAAACAGTTTTGAGATCAGAACACCAGACAGATTTTAGCTCAGGCACTATGTGCACTTGGTTTTTTTGTCCACGTACCCTCTTCTTTTATTTCTCTCACTTTTAGAAAAAAAGGCTTAAAGACATAATTAATAATTTACACTGCAGTTTCAGGGGCACAGATACCATGACCCTAGAGGCAGCAGCCAAAACTGGATCTGCTGTGATAAGCCCCATCTCTAGTAGGAACCCTGGCTGAATCAAAATTTGTTGAAAGACCTTGCTTACTGCCTGAAGGAGCTATTGCTACTTCGGTAGAGGCATTTTTACAAATAATACAGCCAAAACATAAGTCAATTAAGAGACAGAACTGCTTGGGTGTAGTTTTTATTTATGCATGGTATAATTGGGATATATAGGTCCAGCTACAAAAGATAAAGAGTTCTGTACATGACAGCAAAAACACAGATGGGCTGTTTGCCACCAAAAACTACAACTGTAAGCCATTTAATATTTGGGACATTTTCACTTCAAAGCTTCTTGCTACTGTATACAAGAATTGTTTTTCTTTCTGGTAACTTTAAACATAGCAATATTTTAAAGAGGCTTATCTACCTGGAAGGTAGTCTCTGAAGAAACATGACCTATAGAAAATGTTATCTGTATGCATACAGACATACAATTCACCTTTAAGAGCTGTGAAAAATATTTCTTGTGAGAAGCTCTCACTGTCACAAAAAAAGCTCTGCTCACATCCGTTAGTAAAAGTCAGATTAAAGCTATGTGGATTTTAACAATTAACTGTTGTAGCTTCCTTGAACTGCATGTGTTTTTCCTGATACCTGGTGATTTGCATGTTTTCAGACAGCAACAACCTCCTACTGAACACAAATGAGGGAAAGTATGTGGAAGGAGTGATGGCCTATATAAGCCTCTCTTCACAGCCACTATCCAACAACCAGCTTTAAACAGTAAACAAAATTTAATGAAAGTCACAGACATCTGAGTAATTCTAGTGGCATTTAGAGCTCATCTCTCTTATTTATGTGACTCAGAGTCAGACACTCTGCATATTTCCAGTAGGGAATAAACAAACTCAAAGTCCTCTCTGCAGTACAATGCAAAATGTCCTAGAAGACCATAATTTTCCATCCTTATTGCAAGTTAAAAGCAGCCAAAAACCAAGAGCCAAAAGACTCTCTTTTATGGGGAACAGAAAACTTTTTTCTTCTCCAAAGCTGCAGAATTCTATCCACCAAAGGTGGAGATAAAGCCTGAAATATTCCTCCAATTGCATTAGGACAAAGACCTTCAAAAAGCTGAAGTATTCATCCAATGCTTTTTGGAAATACTCACTGCACAGAGTTTAAATGCCAACAGGCAAATTCAATTGTGTCTGCTTTATTGGTAAACACTGTGTCACCATTGAAGGCAATTAGCAGAACAATCTCACTATTTAATTTGGTGGAGGCAAAACACAGAAGTCAGTAATTACTTCAACAGGTTTCCTTGTAGTGGCCTTTGAAGTGTCTGTCAATTGAAACTTGAAAAGAAAGGAGAGGAAAAAAACAACAAAAAAAAAAAAACCCCACAATAAAACCAGAAGATTAAAAAAAAAAAAAAAGGGTGGGGGGGGACATATTGAGGAGGCTGTCCAGGCTGGCAAGCAGTTAAATGAGAAACTGAAACTGGTCTGTTAAAAAACAAGCAAAATGAATAAACAAAAAATAAAACAAAAGAGCCTAGAAAAAACCAAAAACAACAGCACTATCTTATGAGCAACTGTTTTGCTGGCTTGCTAAATTTAGTCTTTCCAAATGCTTAACTTTGCCTAAGTTTCCTCTATTTCTTGGGTGTGGATATGAATTACAGGAAGAGAAAACTTAGTTCATGTCTCAGTCGTATTATCAAATCCCAAAGAACTGTAAAACTTAAAACAGAACTAAGACATGCTTCCACTTAAGAGCAAGCCAAACTAAACTGATAACAAGGTGAGCAAGAGGCATCTATATCTATGCAGTTAAACTCAGGTTTTTTTAGCTGAGAATCCACCAAGATTAGGAAATTTGTCTGTGGATTGCAGCAGGTTTTAAACAGTAGCCTTCTGCCATTGCTTAGAAATTGTACCTCTGCAGTACTACACATACATACTTCCAAATAACCTTTCTCTTGTAATTTCAGCAGTTTTATCAGTAATGCTAGGAATG
Source organism: Oenanthe melanoleuca (assembly GCF_029582105.1). Classification (NCBI taxonomy): domain Eukaryota; kingdom Metazoa; phylum Chordata; class Aves; order Passeriformes; family Muscicapidae; genus Oenanthe; species Oenanthe melanoleuca. The sequence goes on along the minus strand of NC_079335.1, from coordinate 102,259,736 downwards.
AGTATTGTACTTGTCCCATTCAGATAAGCATATCCCATATATTTATACTAGACATTCCATTTTTATTACAGCTGTAGCCTTTTCATTACTCTGTGCTGAAATCATTGCATCACTTGATGAATCACCTGTTGCCACACTATATGGGGACAAGAAAAAGTAAGCCAACAGAACTTATAGAACTGGGTAAGGACAAGACAGCAGGCAGGAGCAAGTAGCAAATATTACACTGTCACTGAAACTTATTTCTACCTGCTCAGCCAAAAAAGAATGTGACATGCACTGAAGGTCTCCTCAGACTTCAAAGAGCCCTTCATGTTATAAATATTTGTTTCCTGTACACCACTTGTTAGCAGTGTACTAAAAACACAAGAATACTGAAGGGCTCAGTGCTCAAGTCTCAAACTCAACTGACATGAAGAACTTGGTACATTAAGACTTTTTTATGCTTTTCCTAACAGAAGAAATCAGTTTAAAAGTCATTAAATCAGGTCTCCCACTTCCTACCCTCTCAGGGGCATTGCATTATGGAAAGTATATTTTCATATATGTTAAATTAAATTATTGTGGCAACTATTTGTATAGGCTATGTAAGAATTGCATTGAATGATTTACCCACCTTCTCAGTGATGTAGAAATTAGAACTATCAGCATGCTGCAGTGCAAATTGGTCATGATTTGCAAGAGACCACCTTAGAAATATGAAAATAAATTAATCACAAAATGAAATCTTAATTATTCAAAAAGTACCCTTTACATAAATTTAGTATGACCAAATAAGCGTCTGTCATTCTCATTTATTTCTAATACTTCTCATAGTTTTCTATAGTTTTCAATGATGAGTTCCAAAGTTTAAGTTAAAAGCATGCTTACAAAGGGAAAACCTCAGTATAAATATATTCTAGTGATCTTTTTTAAAGTAAGCAAGATCACTAAGTCATTAAAATTTATTTAAAAAAAAAAACAAACAAGTACAGTACCAGAAATTTATGCTAGCTTATACAATGCACAATGGATATAGAAGTTGATATATTACATTAGACATAAAATATTAGCTCAGCAGCAATTCGATGAATATAGTTAGTTTTTCGTGTGTGGTAGCACTTGCTTAAAAGAGCTTTTTAAATTAATCCATTAATCTTAAATCAAGATATTTGTCTTAGCCAATTATTAGTCTATACTGCACAATTTGCAATTTACATTTCAGTTTCACATGAACAGTCACATCAACTGGACCAGCTTACAGCACCCACTGGAATCAGTGCTCAAAATTCAGAGCCAGAGGCAGTGCTTTAGTCCCTTAACCCATGAACAGCAGGGACCACAAGCCAAAGTGACTTGGCAAAATGCATCTCTGTCCAGAAAGGAAGGAAGCAGAGCCACCCACACGATGGAGCTGCTTTGTTAGGAGCCTCATCTTGCAGCAATTGATCCAAAATGCACTGCAAATTCAAAATTTGAAGCTAACACAAAAAGATTTAAGAAACTAACAACTGGTCATACAGAGTATCCAGATTTTCTATGGAAAAAAATTATCTACTAGTTGGTTTAATACTTCAAAAAGCACTGTATCTAGTATGTACTACACAACAGAACTTACCCATCACAAACTTCTTTTATAATCGAGGACAGTGGCTTTTTCTGGTAAATGAAAAAAAGACAGAAAAAGCAAAATCACCAAATTAGAATATCTCTGAGCTCTTAGAATATGATTGCAAAGCCAGTAAATGCAAAGAACAGAACTAGTAGCATTTTGTTCTTTATTTAACAGTAAGTGTGAAAGGATCCCAAAATTTTCTACTGTTTCGGTCTCATAAAGGTATAAAGATAGCAGTTCTAGATATATGCATTATGACATTATCCATTCTTTTTGCCAGTCTTAGCCCATATGACATAAACTCAGTTTTTCAACTGAGAAATCAAAACCGTATCTCATTGCCCAACAGAAAAAGAAGATTTAGATATCAATACGAGCATTTTCCAGGAATGACATCTGAAACCAGAAGATATTCAGTAATTGTAAACCTTCTTTTGTTCCTTTCAGAGATGGTCATATGATGACAGTAATCTTCTCTCTTAAGTGCATACATGCAGGTCCCTCTCTGGGAAGGTGTTAAAATCGCAGATGTATCAGTTCTGCTTTATTCTCTACATTGGTGAGAACAGGAGCATTTGGACTGACTCAAAACAGCTCTCTTTGCTTTGGTCCCAAAATAGAGAAGAAGAAAAGAGTCTAGCCTGTTGATGTTGCAATGCTTTGAACATTGTTATAAACACAGGGTGTTTATAACACAAATGTTTTTAGAATACTTCTGGCTAAGAGAAAATGCACTTTTATGTCCCAAACCATAGATAAAATTGCATGGCAGAAAGAAACATGCCAGATTTCACCAAGTGACTACGAAGCATTTTTCCCCCAGTACTGGGTGACCACACAATGTCACACATATCTACTGCTTCACAAAAACGTCTCAAATCACCTAAACATCATAGGATCCCCCTCTCTAGCTACTTCCAATAATGACAGTTCACCGAATTACTAAAAAGCAAACAAAATAAACAAATACACAAAAGTCACCATAAACCCACCCACAATTCAGCATTGCTGTCAAAATAAGCTTTTTACCTTTAATTTTTGTAGAAAATGATTAGTGGGAAAATAAACTCAGTATCGGGGTGTGTTATGTGAAGGAAGAATTATTTTTCCCTTTAATTTGTTTTCTGTGCTTCACCACTGCATAGGCAGAAAGCCAGAGACAGGACTCCTTGGCCTGGTCAGGATCAGGGAAGGATTTATTATTTCAATAGTCCAGTCAACCAAGCCAGTTTATAAACAGGCCGAAACATAACACTAGATCATTTTAATCAGACACGAATTTCAGCATGAATGCTGAAAGGATTCTGTTTCTGCTTATCATATTGTCTCCATCCTTGATTTACTTCCTTCCTCTTTCATTGCCATTTCTATTTTCACATGACCACCCAAGATGATCCACACCAAGGAAGTTAATCAAACTAAAAGCTGGCCCAGGAGAAGGGTGGGGGAAAAATAGTTTTTACGAGGACTAATTTCCTCATCTGCCTAGCCATGTACCTAAATGAGCAGCAAACATCAGCATATGGGAGAAAAAGCAGAAGTGGGAAACTGCTCCATTCTGCAGCAGGAACATGTCCCTTCTCCATGGCAGCTTCTCTATTGCACTGGCTCAGTTGTTTGCACAGCTGCAGCCAGGCTGTGAAGCCGATCAGGCAAATCACACCAGATAGAAAAAGTGGATTTTGCCCCCAGGTTTTTTGGACTGATCAGTTCTCCAATCTGGATTACTGTGTCACTTATGTACAGCTACCTGCTGTCCTCCTCTTTGAGGGTTTTTTCCACTTCTGCAACCCTGTGAGAGCAATGCTGCCTTCCAACTGCTTTCTTTTCTCTATCTTTTAAGAAAAACAAAACAAAACAAAACAAAACAAAACAAAACAAAACAAAACAAAACAAAACAAAACAAAACAAAACAAAACAAAATATTGGCAGGGAGGGACAGAGGGAGGAGCACAGCTTTGTCTGGAACTGGCTAACTTCAGTTCGCCTTTCACATGTGCCAGCCTGTAGGCAAATTGCTGCAAAGCAGAGTGCATGGCTCAGCATGCTGCATGCTCAACCCTCAGGATGCTACTGTAGGTCCTGTTCTGATACTTCCATATTTTGACAAAATTTTATCTGGTTATTAATTCCTTTTACAAAGTAAACAGAAACCAGCTAGCAGATTTAATATAATGGAAGACAAAAAGTAACTGCTTTTTCTTCCCATTATTTCCCATAGGACCAATAGTTTCTTGTTAGAAACTACAACAAAAAGACAATTTAACAACGTAAACTAGCAATAACATAAATATTGAAGGCTGGATTAAATTACTTTTCAAATCATTATTTTGGTACTTCTAAGTTCTCTACACCATCAACTTTTTACATCCTTCATCAATCCTACTCACCTCCTACCCCCTTTGCCTATTCTATACCACATTTGCATTATTACATGAAAAAATCTAAAACTAAAAACTTGGACAAAACAAACATAACTCCCTGCAACAAATCAATTAGAACGTGTAAAAACAGCTAAAAGAAAAAGCAAATGCATCCTCAATAATGTATATTATTTATACAGCCAGCCTGTCATGGTACAGCTTGGTCCTCCTGTGGCACTTCTGCTACAGCACTGAGTAAGCACAACTCGTGATGAAAGAAGCAACAAGATGAAAAAAAAAGTGGAACTCTTCTAGGACACAGAGTTTGCAATTAGCAATTTGCTAACACTTTACGGATTGATGAATGTAAAATAAATACCACCACAGCAATACTAATAATACTAGCAATACTAATAAGCTGCTGCTCCTAATAATCTCTTGGGCTGCACTCACCCCACGTATAAGTCTCCAGAAAAAATTATTTCCCTTTCCGTAGCTGGGACATAAACTGCCACTAGCATGTTGGTCACAAAAGGGGTGTCACTGCAAGCAGGTGAGGGCTGCCATGACTCCCTTTGTGCACTTTCCCGGGCACAGGCTGATTGGTAAGAGTGCGCTGCAGGAAGACTCCGGCAGACAGTGCACAGAGCTGGCAGCAGCCCTGCCACCCTGCCTGCACAGCCAGGCCCCCTTGCCAGCAGAGCTCTGCCTTGCTCTGGGAGTGACAGGCAGTCCAGTGTCCAGTTCCAGCTGCACTTCCCAGCTGCCTTACAGCCACCCCCAGAATCCTGCTGCAGTCTATGAGACATAAAAACATGTTTGGGTACCAGTGTCAGGACATGACTGTCTACTGCATGTATAGAACCACGGCACTACTACAAAACAAAGAAAAATGAGCTATTACATTTTTTTCATTTTTTAACCATGGAAAATTAGGTAAAAGTCTATTTCCATTCTCTGCAGAGTAAATCCACTTGGCAGGCCATTCAAAGTCACTCTTTTTTTTGCCTCTGGCTCTAAAAATCTGACAAATGTCAAAGAGCATGGATTTTAATGTTTGATTTGTTACCTTAATCTTAATAAAGTTATATTTATCGAAATTTACTTACCTTTGCTGCATTTACAGTTCCAAAAAGTCAAATTTACCTTATTAGTCAATGTACTTTAAATAATTTTTTACAATCAGTCCAAAAATATTTTAAAGTTTTTCCTTCACAAAAATGAGTATTTTGTACTAGTGCTTTTTTTTTTTAATATATGTCTTCTCCTAGACTTGTAAAAAGGAAATGAGCTTTTACACATGCTGAGATGTTCACTTAAAGCTCTAAAAAAAGCAGGCTGTTGCTTTAATGTACAAAGTAACAGAGATCAAAGTAAACTTGGTGCTCCCTACAGGAGGTAATACGTTCAGCTAACTTACCACAGTATCTACACCGAACACATTGGTTAGAATAAAAGTATTTTCCTAGGGTAGGTATTAAATTGATAGCTGAAGTTAAGCAACATTGGGGCATTATAGCCTCGTGAATTATTGGTCTGCACACAAGGGGAGAATCCTGACAATGACAAAGAGCATAGGCAGTACTACAGACAATGTGAATTTACACACCAGGTAAAGCTCTATCTGCATTGACTGGTTAGCAGAGGTGATAAAGATTCAGGTGTAGCCTTAATGAAATCCACCATGCAGGTCACCAATTCTGAGGTCACCTGCATGTATCTCAGTCGTGTCTCCAGCTTTTGTGTGCTGGGATGCACACAGACCCTTAACTTGGTCTTCCTTGAGTACCTGCCCTTGCAATATTTGGTATCACTTCCAAAGCAACTTGCAGAATACAGAGATTTCCCACTCCAATTTCCTCACCAGTTTCATCCTTTCATGCCTAGCCCTATGAAGAACTCACAGGGAACCAGTCAACAGGAAGAACTAGGCACAGGTGCATAAGACTGTAAGCTGGGTTAGTCCAGATCACTGTTTTCTTCTAGAGGAATCATGGGATGAGCAAAAGCAAATAAAGAATATCCAAGATATCAATGTTGATCAAGCTCCAATTTGGTTTAAAGCACTTCCAAATCAACAGCAAGTGTGTGTGTGTGTGTGTGTGTGTGTGAATGTGCAAGTGTGAACTGTAAAGAGAAGCCTAAATCCAGGTGGAAGCCTGTGACCCTGTGTTACTGTGCAGTTCTGATACACTTTGAGCAATACCAGGAAATTTTAGAAGGGTTTCTTTTGAGCCAAATCTGAATATCTTTCCTTTCCACATGACTAACACATATCCATTGCTTTTCCTTTTAGCTAGGTTGGTTTGCTAAGTTCTGTTTGTTGGGGTTTTTTTTTGTTGGACAATGATTGGGATATCCCTCTCCCTGTCTGACACCTTTTAACTGCAGAAGTAACAGGAAAACCCTTAGCTTTGCTGTCTTTAAGCCTATCATATAAAAAAAAATAAAAATAGCATATGCAGCACATCTGTTAGTGCGAAACAGCATTAAGGAAAAAAGTTCTGTTGCTGACCTGTTCATCTGTCAAAAAATAGAACTTCAAATCAGTAAATACAACATTCTATCTTATAATTAATGCTATCATGATCCAAATAAATCTTTCAGTGGTAAAGTCACTTTAATCGCTCTTAAAAAACAGAAAAGCACTTCTTTTCACGATCAGTGGAGGCTTTATCTGTAACTGTCATGCACCAGGGTCCACAGTGGATTTGTGGCAAACACCAGATGCCAGGATGTCTGGATCCATGATTCACTACTCCAACACTGGTTTCCTGTGGTATGAGACAAGATCTTCTGAAAGGGAGAGATGATAGAGTGCTTTGGACTTCAGCCTTCTCAGCCTGCTCTGAACCACTCTGGGAATCAACACACCCCATTGACTACAATGGAATACCAGTGAGACTAGACTTGCTAACTTATTATCAGGCTTCTGTAAAAGATGAAAGAGAGGATTTATCTAACCCAGGGGAGCAGCACAGAGACTGAATGCCTGAAGAACAGGATACCGAAATGCTACAGTAAAGGGGACCATAAAACACAAACAAGACCAGGCTGACACAACACAGTTGTGCTGGTGCAGCAACACAACCCAGGGCTCAGAGCCAAAAGGCAAAACCCTCAACAAGTGCAGCCACTGATGGGAGAGAGCTTTTATCAGCACTTAAGGTGGTAATTTTAACATGCCAGTAGCAAGACCTAGGTATAAATTTAGCAATAGGAACTCCAGAGTGCACAAGACTTAGGGAAACCTGGGTATTTGTGTCCTCTCCCCTTTCACTCTCAGCTGCAACTTCCTCAGTTACTCCTTTCCCACCCCCCAGGGATCCTTACTCCCCAAGTCTGCATTTTACCCGATCTAAGCATTGACCCACAGATCCTATGTTTAGGATGTTACAGTGACTGCACAACAAGAAAGCAGCAAAATACAATGTTAACAAAAAGTCTATGTTGTTAACAAAAAAACTTAATGAAAAAAGAAAGCCATAAACAGAATTTTGCAGATAATTCTTACTCCATATCTACAAGCCATGACACTCCCTGTTTTCTCAATTATAAGTAGAAATACTCAAAATTCCTAATAAAGAGTACTGAAAAGTTAAAAAATCACCTAGGGACCCACAGTTGAGGATTTCAGCATGTTTGCATGCCACATTCTTGCCACATATATTTAAAATACAGCCAAAACACACTTTTAAATATAAAGTAAGGGTTTAAGATGTGGCTCTTCACACAACCTATTAGGAGAGCATGACTTTGAAGACTGAATGAAGAAACCCCAGATTCCCCACCTACAAGGCCAGAAGTTTCTCCTTGAAGGCAAAAAAAAATATACTCTGGGATTTTTGGTATTACTCTCTTTTGTATTACAATCAGTATATCTATAACGAGCATATAATTGAGTCATAAAGTGTGCCTCGATATTCCAGCTGGCCAGAATGTGAATTAATTCATCAGTCCCTAATTTCAAGAATCTTGTTGTTACACATTTCCCTTAAATAAGAACAGAATTAGCTTAACTTAAGAGATGGGACTCCTGCTGATAGTTAAAAATTTTTATGGATGCAACAACCTTAAAGTCATGTTTAGCCTTCATCTTGAAAATGCCATCAGCTGCAGGCAGCAAAATTCAGGCTTCATCAGGGAGGTTCCAGCAGAATTAGGGAGCCAGTAAAATCAGACATGAAAAAGTCAAACCAAACCCCAAACCAAGCAAAGAAAAAACCCCACAAACTCACAAAAATCAAGAGGAGAATAAAAAAAACGTGGTTTATCTCTTTCTTGAAATATTTTATGAACATCCTTTATGCTGGAGATAAGGAACACTGGAATATTAGTTCTGCATACTTTAAGTGTATGCTGGCTCTACCTGAATTTCTATTTAAAAAAAAAAAAAAATCAGTCAACCAACCAACAAAACCCTGTCTACGGCACTGAACTTACAGCTCTTAACCTAGAAGATAGCACCAAGTAGAAAGAATAAATAGCATCCATTAGACTGCAATTCACAAAACATTTCTATTTATTCTTCCCCTCCCTTACTTTTACAATGCCCAAACCTTCTGCACATCTATAATCTCTCCCATCTGCTAGGCCTTGCTGCTGCCTCTATATTAAACAGAATCAGTAAGACAGAGTTTTTATGTATTTTTCAGTGATAAGGTCCCTGCCACACACACCACAGGACACAAGTTTGCAGCTTTGAAAGACTCCAGCCAACCAGAGTGAATGTGGCTTCAAACAAGTCGGATTAATAAAATGTAACGTGACAATAATATTGCACATTTTATCCATGCTGGCTGGCTGCCACCACATCAAAGAACTGAGGTGCCAATGATGACTACTCTAATGCTGCAGTCCTGTAAGAAAAGGAATCATATTTTTTGAACTCCATTGTATTTAACAATTGGTTCATTATGTTAACAGAGCAGTCTGTGTATACAACTGTGTCAGTACATTGAATTATATCCAGTGCACTACAACATCTGCATTATTGTTTCCAAGGTTATTCCTGCTGCTGAACAGCTTTTACAAAATAAATAAAAGTAAAAAATTGAGGCCTTTCATTCGTCCAACAAAGGAAATGGAAAAAAATCACAGAAAAATAATGGATAGGATTTCTTTACCAGCTCTACTAATAATGTTTTCACTATGTTTATGTGCTAGTTAGCACCTGCTTTATGAACAGTTTCATATTCAATTTTGTGAAGCTGAAATATGACAGGTACAACAAGGAGCAATAAAATTCCAAAAGCATATGTTTGGCACTTAAACATGGATTTTAACCTTTAACAAACTGGCTTAAGACAACAAAGTGGTTTTCAATTATTTTTTGAAAAGGAAACCTTTTGGTTCATCCATCTTTGGGCAAGTCTTCCATCAGCAACAACTGACATTCTCCTTCAGAATGACTGAGATACAGCTGCAGTGGTCAGCCTTGAGCACTGGCTCCTTCTCCCATCTGACAGAAAGGAGCTGCTGCTAGCAAGTCTAAACAGGGAACGTTTTTATAAATCAGTGTTAGATTTATTTTTCTTTCCTCTCCCCATGAGCTGCTTCATAGTCTTCTATCTTCAAGAAATTGAGATCTTGTCACTGCTAAAAGCACTGACATTTCCCTTTACTATAAACTCAGTATGTGCAATAACATTGGAAATCTCAGCAATATTCATACCGAAAATCATCACAAGTTCCACCTACTGCAGTACCATTACACTTTTTGGGTAAGAGTTAATAGAAATTTGCAGGCTTGTGGGAAGGCGGCAAAAGCCTCTCTCTTCCTTCATTCCCTTAAGAACTAAACCACTTGATTTTGAGGAAGCCTGAATTTGGAGCCAGAATGAAGCACAGAGAGCAACACTTTACAGTATGGTGAGAGAGTGAGGTATCAGTATTCCATTCTTGATCACTGCTTGAACAATGGTGCTGCTCACTAATATTACATACATTTAGACTCATGATGCCAGGATTGTCTCAGTATACTGCTATTACTAGTGACAGTACTTGCAGAAACTATATCTATTCTTAGTCTACACACATGGCAGAAGTGATGTGTCACTTCCTTTTCTCTAATTAAGCATTTCACAATCCCTTTTGAATTTCATTTTCCCCCACAGTTTGAGAAACATGGATCTAAATCAATTAACAATCCACAAGTGTTCAGATTTAGGTCTGAAACCAGATTTAGGTTTGAAAGCTCCTTTTGAAAAAACCAAAACCTTACTTGTGATCTTTTAACATGCAGTGAAGTACAATGACTTCTATGAAGAAGATAAAAAAACAGCCACAATTAAAATGACACTGGCAGAAGAGAAAACTTGAAAGAGACTTAAAAGATAAACTTGCTGAGTAAATCTAAACTTTAGAGAGAACATTAATGTAAAGTAGCCCATGGCTCTACCCATGGCTGCATTTATATTAACAGGAAATTGTAATATGACAAGCTCCTGTAAATTTTGCTCACTGTATGAGATTTGTGCTTTGAAAACACTGCTTTCCTTCCCCCCACCCCCACCATTTCTTTTGCTAATGTGTAGATTCACATCTGCTAATTTAATCCATGTTTAATGATCTCATAGGTAAAAGCAAACCTGGAGGAAGAGATTGTACAGCCAAGTTTAATTATAAACTGTTCCTTTTTATAGGAAAGCCTTGTTTACTTCCAAGGCTGAGGAAGTTCATCCCCAAGCTTAGACAGATCTGATTTTAGTACAACTTGTGTTAAGACACATGAGTGGATTTGAACGGGATAAACTAAAATAGATGTTATACCCAAATTCTATCTTATGCCTCTCATGGAAGCTGCTTATCCTGCAGCAGGAACAGTGTAACTGTATCAGGTAACCTGAAATCAGCACAGGCTTATCTAAAATAATTTTTGTTGTAAAATAAACCCAATAGCTAAGAATTATATATAATGCACACAAATTAAAGTATGCAGGCTTTCGCTGAACATGAACATATGAAATAACACCCTCTTATGAAAGAGCTATTTCTGGAACAAACAAAGAGAAGACAGGATAGACTAGCCAGCATCCTGGTTGACCTGTACAGACCCTGTGCAGTCCTATTCTTAACATCTTCTAGAATAATCAGTCAGGAGACTGAAGAAAAAGATAACAGGAGTCAGCATTTACCATTCATTTTTCCCCAAACTGCATTGATAAAAAGTCCACAAAAAGATCCCAATGCAAATAGAGACACCAACACATTTCCATTCCTCCCCTTAAATGACAGAAAAACTAAAACATGAAAGACCAACACTATACACAGTTCTTAAAGCCACAATCAAATCTTCAAATTAAAAATTCATTTGAGAATTTTAATATTGCTAGTGCAGATTTATGGAGGAGGGAAGAGTCTGGATGCTATTTTTCTAATTTATAATTGAGGAAAATTATGGAATTGGGAGGAAACCCAAATAAAACCCAAGTATTCTGGAAGAGAGTAACTGAATTCAATCAAATCCATCTCTCAAGAAGGACATGATTTAAAATCAGTTCTAATGCATACAGGTATCAGCCAGTTGCCAGGTTTACTGCAACTTAATTAGTTCCCACCTGGTAAGAGAGAGAGGGCAATAAATAAGAGAGTTTTGCCCTCCTTGTTTAAGGAACCTTTCTAAGAAAGAAGCATTTGTAAATCCCTGACATCAAAAAGTCAATGAGTGAGCAGAAAATTTTCTTTACAGTCATCGGAGGCAGGCACAGAGGCTAATACCAAAAGGCATTTAATTATTTATTAATTTTTCAGGCACAGAATGTCTCTAAGTGAGACTAATTTTCCATGATTAAATCTAAAACCATCATTGGAGAACCCAGGCTAACAAACCTATAGAAATGCAGTGGGAAGCCTCAACTTGAAAAGGCTCTGTGCCTCCTGAAGTCCATGTCAGAAGTTATGCATCTAATGGGGAATACAAAGTTTAATAACATTTGGTTGAAAAAATACTCATGAGCTCTCTTAAGGCAAACACCTGCCAGTACACCACCATCAATGGTTCTGGTTCACAGTGACATTTCTTCACTTTGAAAATATTTTACTCTCTCCATTGCTAAGCAAAACATCCATATACACAGCAAGTAAATTAGCATAATGTGCAACTGCATATAAATAAGTGTGTCCAAGTATATGCACTAAGCCACCTTAAAGAAACCTCCCAGATTTTACTCTGATTACTTATACGGTATTTGTTCTTCAGTTTTTGGAACAGCGTCAGTACCCTGAAAGATAAAAAATCTTGTATAATGCTACAGTGATGGGGTTTTGTTGGGTTTTTTAAAAGTCATATTATAGTGCTACTCATTTAAATATTGATTTTTCTTCATAGTAAGAAAGAGAGAGAAGAAACCAGTATGGCAAAGTTTTTAGGATTTTCTGAATATATGTCAAATGGTGACTGAATGAGCAGATCCCACCTGGGACACAGGCACTCCTGCAGTGTCTGGTCAGTGGCTAAGTTGTTTCTCTTTTCTGTCTTTCTTCTCTCTCCTCCCCTTTATCACCTCCAACAGCTAGCCATCTGAGGGATGAATCATTTCCTCCACTACAGCTCTTCTACTGAATAGCTACTTTAAAGGAAACAGATTGAGGAAAAGTTAGCACTAAGTGAATCAAAGGCAGAGCTGTATCACCCTATTTTCAAGGTTCTTTCTCACATTGCTCCCAAACTTGAAAAGGTAAATATGAGTGTTTGTGTGCATGGGTAGAAGAAAAGGATGTTTCTTTCCTATCTTTCCATAGAAAGATAGAAAGGAGAGGGATGAGACTCTCAAACTTCATTCCCTCATTTCCATTTCTCTTTTCATCAGGAGCAGTTAAGTTTTCTCCCCTTTGGCCTTACTTTCCCTCTTCCTCCTCCTAGCCATAAAGTGGCTTGAGGAAGCTTGCAGATAACTTGGCAGGCTGTGTTCGAGGAGTTTTACACAATATAATTCAGCACCGATCTTTCTTGTCTCCTTCAAATCTTACATCATAAAACTAAAAACAAGGAAAGTAAGCTAATATTACAGATAAGGTATGAGTGTTTTTTGAGAGTTACTTTCGAGCTTTTTGTGAATTAAACCATATCACTTTCATATTATTTTACTGCTGTTTGAAAGGAGACTTAGTAATATTTTTTCAGTTTTGTTCCCACTGTACTTGGTTTTGTCATGATTAACATGTATCTTTTGCTGAACAGTGTGCAGTGCCTTCCATTTGTTACGTAAGAGGAAAAAAGTAAAACATTCTTCACTCCAGAAGGCAAAAGATTTCTATGCTTACGGAAAAATTTCAGCAAATGAAAGTGGAAAAGCTTGGCAGGTCAAAAAAATCAATCTACAAAGTTTGGTTTCACTTGGGAACTTCCTTTTCCTCTAAGAGGGCTTTCCAAATGCTTAAAAATCATACCACTGTGATTCCAGCCAGCCTCCAGTACCATGTTTCTTCAAACTTCACACAGGGATTTCTCAAGGATGTGCCACAAAAGGGTTGACTACAAGTGAAACTCATTGCACTTCATGAAGAAATTACTAACCCATTTCAGTAATACATTTTCAGGGTGAATTCAAATGCTCTCCTCTTCAGTAGACCTCTATAATGTACTGAGTCCCCAGACACACCAGGTCTAAAGCACATTACAAAATGTTTTTCATCGCTCTGAATACTATTTACAGAATTAATAATAATTCTAACCAGGCAACATACTGCAGGATTTCAAAATATTAAGGGTAAGCTGTTAAATATTAAAGAGGTTCCTTTTAATATTAATACATAGATGATAAAAACAATCTCAGAGAAGTCCAGAATATAAAACACGGCCCTTGTATAACTTGTTTTTGTTTGTTTTCCCCCACCACAATTTCCTAAAAAGATATTTTGATTCATAATTTTAAATTTGTTAACTTCTCTACACTGCCTCCAATCCACCCATGGGGCCAGTGCTTTAGGACTAACCAGATAAACAGAACAACCCCTGGGATTCCTAAACAGAACAAAGATCCTCCTGGTCACAATGCACCACTACTTAAGTTCCAAAATCTGCTCTTGCTGCTGCCATTTGGTATGATTTTACTCCAAATGCAAAGCACTGACTAGAAATTTAAAGACTTTCCACCCAGAGGTAAACACTACCACAATTTTACAGTTGAACAACCAAGGCACAAAAGTGTTAAGGGGTCACACCACCAGTAAATGCCTTATTCAAGCAGCTGTTAAGAAAAAAAAAGCAGATGAAGAAACCAGCTAAAGACATCAAAAACCTTAGCAGAAAGAGAGGAAGAGGGTCACATCCCTTATAAAAACACCTTCTACCCCGCATACATTCATAGAAAAATGCACATGCATTGAAGTAAACATGCAGAAAAACATGCAGAGAACTTATTCATGAACAGAGCCAGCTGAGCACAGGTACACAGGAACTTACTTGATCTATTTCCATTAACTTGGGGAAGGCACCTGGCCATTCAATCGCCACCTTCACTATATCAGCAGGAGGGGGCATTGTGACACTTCTTCAGAGTCAGTACAACTGGACCCTAAATACTGCAGAGAGTCTCCCTTATTCACACCTGCAGGGGGAGAGAAAAAGAAAAAAAGAAAAAATAATATAATAGCAGTTCAGGCAGAACTCCAGCACTGCCACTTCAGTCTCCTACATTTCCCCTGGCTGGGCAGGTGGATGAAAATGTATGTGTGTATGTATGTGCAGGAGCGGCAGACTGGGACATGTTAAAGGAGCAAACACAGGACACACCACCACGACACACTGTACAGCTCAACAGTCTGTTAGAAGGATGGCTGAAGCACTGAAATGTACAATGAATAATAGGCATTCATTAGGTTTAAATAGAAAAACTATTTTTAAATATTAAATATGCTGGTGGGGAAAAAGAAACAAACTAAAGAAAACTCCCCTTACAGTGTCACTCCTGGAGTCCCAGGGAACGTGACCAAATTGATTAATGCCGGCACTTCAGAAGAGATTGCCCAGGAAGTTATGGCCAGAAAACACTGTTTCTTTTAACTATAGAAATGATCTTCTGGGTGTTCACAAATAGATCACTGCACTACAGCAACCTGTATGTCAGGAAGAAGACAGAACACTCAGCAGTTTTTACATGTACATATACACACGCACACACATCCTCACCTCACAGATCCAGAGATACCCACATATAAATACTCTTTATGGTACATCTCAGACACATGAATACACAAGGATGTAGTATACATCCACAGTGATGTCATAATCAGCCACATAATGTCATAATTCTGGCAAGAATATGAGTATCAACAGGATCTCATGTCAAATAGTGGGAGCTATGAATTTCATGGAAAGAGGAAAGGTGAAGAACCAAATTGCAGAGTTGAAGTTATGTCTCTTCTGACTCATCAAACTTTATAACCTTCCAACAACAGCAAATGTTTATCAAGAGTGTGTAGTGCCCATCTGGGCTTGCAAAAAAAAGCTTCTGCACCCCTCTCTCAGCTTGGTGGTGACAGGACATCCTCTCTAGTAGCAAAGCTCCACAGTTCTCAGACACATCAGCCCATGCACCATTCTGTAGATGGGGAGGTTCCTGCTTGCTTTGCCAAGCCCTCTACAACAACCATGGCATTTCCTGCATGCTCTACTGAGACCTAGCAAAGTGCCATCACATATCACAAAACTAGAGAAGCTGTAGAAAGTCCCACTTCTTCTTAGCAGAAAAAGAGAAGGAAGTGGTGAAAGCACGGAGACATGTTTGCACATACATCCTTTCAAAGAGCTAAGGCAAAAGAGGAGCTGGCTGACAGACAGCTGTCAGTATACCAGACATTCAAAGACACAAAGAAGTACAGGTAAAAAAAACCTTCAGTTGCTGCTTCAACTAACCTGGTCTAATGACTTTTCTTCAACTGCAGATGAAGCCAGAGCTTAGGTCGGTCTGAACAAAATTGTGAAATCATCCCTTTATTGGGAAATGTTTCATCTTTGTCTCAGACTACTTTTATAAGTAGGAGTTCATCCAGACCTCTGGATGTCTCCATCTTTCCTTTTTTCTTGTGTGCCTCTGGTCTGCTCTGAAAAGGCTTAGTCCTCTGACTCTGCAAGCCCTCCTACATTCTACACAGGGCTATTAACACATAACATTAAAGAAATATATGATCTTTAACACTCCAGAAGTTTACTTTCAGTGGCAGTTCTGACAACGACAGGATCACGCATCACCACAAAGCAAGGCACAAGGCAGTAAACAAGACAATGGACAGTCTATAAATAAGACTAGATTGCAGGAAGCGCCTTGCAAGCCTAAACAGTATGATTAAGAAACACTGTGATATTGTCTACATTTGGTAGATGTTACAGGAACCAGGAATAAATACAATTAAAGCAAGCAGCTGGCTTGATGGTCATTGAGAAAACCAGACATTTACTTCTGGCTGTCTTCTACCCTGTAAAGATTTAGCAGATGCAAAGTTCCCACAATTTCTTCCCAAAACATCAAATGCCCACCATTTGCATCTCCAACCAGCGGTCCTCTCTTGCCATGCAGTGCACTAGCTCAATCAACCAGGGCAGGGGGGAAAAAGTATTTTTGGTCATCAGTTTTTTATCATGTTTGAGTCAAATAGCTACTCAGAGGTGATGCAACATGGGAGAGGGGAGGAGAAGCGATGTTTCTTGGCAGCAATGAGCTGTTAATCCACCTCGACAGTCAATTGAAACTGAGACCTTGCCACCTTCTGCTCCCACACTCGCAGTGACTGTGTTTCCCACCTCCTCAGCAGCACAGTTCTTGGTACTCTCAGCTTGCCGATGTTTTGGTATTAAACTGTCTGTGGCACTTAAGTGGGGCTGACTCACACAGTACTTGACCAACAAGCTACTCCCTGCATTCCCTGACTTGTCACCCCATCCCTGGCAGAAGGGATGCTGCAAGTCTCAGCCAGAACCTGAGCTTGCTGGCCTCAACACAAAGAGTAGCAGCAGCAGCTCCTGCTAGATAAACTTGACTGAGGATAGCTTCAGTTGAGTAAGCCTTTGTTTTCAACAGTTTTATTTTCCCCCATCATGTTTCTTCTACACTTTTAGTGAAATAAAAAATCATCTGTAGACCACATATCTAAAGAGATGGAAGGGAGACCTATAAAAACCATAGAATCCACCTATTGCACAAGCAAACACAGTTTCTTTTGACTGAGAAGAAGTAACTTGACTTGTGGTCCAATACCTTCCCTCCAAAGCTTACAATAAATGCTGGAGAAAAAACACTGATTCATGACCACTGGCTCTAAGTACAAAAGTAAAACAACATTACACAGCAATAAATTTGCAGAAAACTTCCATTTTCCCATGCATATGAGGGCATTAACCCTCATTGAGCTGTAGCAAGTTGTGGGCTATCTTGACTCACCCAGAAAGAAGAATCAAGGAAAGCTGATGGTAAGTTAATCAAATTCAGCTAAGGAAAACAAGCACATTCCAAAGAAAGGTGCAAGAGAAGTCTGCCACAGCATTCGCCAGACAATTTCATTGTGACTAGTTTTAATGTAGGCTAGCACAAATCTCCTTCATAATTATAATTACTACTATATGTATGCTTACACAGTCATAAAACACAAAGCAAAGTGACAGAACTTTAACTAATACAAATGGATGTAGTCCCACTTCTCCTACCAGAAGATCAACTCAAAAATAACAATGTGGTCTGAATGCTGAAAAGCATATAAAATCATCACTTTGTTTCTGTTTCTCAGTGGATATCCTAGTCAAATATGCTGACTTCTCCTTTCATAATTTATATTCTTATGAATCCAGTGCAACACAAAAGTCAATTTAGTTTCATTCCACCTACATGGCAATGTCAGGAAAAAGTATTGGTTTTGGGGTTTTTTTAAGGCCAAAATTGATGTTTAGCTGTCATCCCAAAAGTAGGACTGTAAAGAAAATTCTGCAACCTACAGTGCTGACAATTCAAAATTACCTACTATTTATTCTCATGGTATGCAGTGTGTTAGACACCATCCAGAAAAATAAGGAAGGCACAAATCCTGGTTTGAAATGGTTCCAATTTAGTAAGCAATTTTCATTATGTGAATGAAGAACTAGAACTGTTTTCAGCTGCTTTTTGTTATACTAGCAGCAGTAAAACAGTGAAAAAGATAGGGATGTCACTGAAGGGTCTAGTTATGGAGTTTTCTCAAGGACAATTCCTTTTTCTCTCCCAGTGGGACCTGAAAAGCACTGACATGTAAGAGCAACTTTCCAATTCTTTTTTACATTTGTTTTCAAGCAGAATCTGAAGGCAAGAAGGATATATCATGTGCAGGCATGAATGTATGAAGGGGAGGAGGGGGTCAGATTAAAAGGAAGGCAAATTCCGATTGTTTTCCCTAATGCCTGCAAGGAGATGTAACTTGGAGAATGTTTAAGCAACTTAGGTACTCAACTGCACATTATTTTATAATTTGAGGGGGAGGAAACTACAACCAAAGCATGTCTACCACTTGAACATACTTTCTTCCATCAATATGATTTTGCAGAACTATGACAGATTATCCCATTAATGTGTCCATTTTACAATTTATTTTTATTACCACATATAATACATTTATGCATTTCCAAACCAAACTATGAAGGAGTCCCTGTGGTCTACTAAGTCAAATCGAAGTATGTTAAATTTAATGTAAAAGTGCATCAGCATAGATAAGCAAGCTCTTGATTTACCTGCTTGGCTCTGAAGGATTCATTCAGTACAAACTTCAGTAAAATATATTGAATTTTACCCTTCTACCTATACACTGCGTGTGGAAAACAGTATTTTATTTGTGTATGAAATTAGTGGAACTCTTTTTTTTTTTTAAAACCTTGTTTTGCAATTTCATTAGCACTTTCTACAAAGATCTCAAAGTACTTCAAGTAACTTAAAGTTATTGGAGCACATCTCTCAAGAAATAAATTCCATTTATTTATTTTTTATTATTTATTTATTTATTATTATTATTAATTATCTTTATTCTCCACAGGCAGAAGAAAAATTCAAGGCTAATTGGAGCTATGTGACTTGCAGCTCTACTCATAAATTTAAACAGCAGCCTAGAACAGTTTATTTATTCTTTTACAGAGGAGAGGTAATATTCAAAGAGCAGTCCAGCTCATTTCATGAACAGCTCAAGTAAGAAAATTATTTATTAGAAACTGTCTGAAGGAACGCCAAGTGACTTGAAAAATTAATAAAGTATGTGTTTCTCCTGCCTGGACAAAAGGCAGCATATACAGCACCTGGAGCTGGCACAGATCCTGCCAGCCCCTGACACAGGCAGGTTTTTGCATGGCATTTCTTGAAGGTGATGGAAAAGCAGGGCAGTGAGGGCAACAGCGCCAAGCAGGATGTGGTGGGTGCTGGCAGGGAGCTGAGCCCTGGTCAGGCCCACAGCAGGAGGAGAGGCACAGCTCCCTCTGCTCCGCACCTTATGTAAAGAACCACTTCTTGTCTAACCTCATCAGCTTCCTCCGCTTCGCTCCTGCCACCTCAACAAACAGAAACTAAGTGGCAAGTTCAGCTGGAAGGTCCCTCGGAGACCAAGTCTGATTAACGATTTTAGAAAGATAATCCAACACTGGATTAATATCCCCCAAGATAGTTATTTTTGGAGTTAAACTGCGTAACTGAACAGCTGACTCTAAAGAGCTGTAAACGTGTTCTACCATCTCCGCAAGAAATGAAAATAGGGCTGAGAAGCCAGGCGGCTGGATGTACACTTTGTGTACATAAAAAGGCATTCATGCTGCTTTTCCTTCTTAGGTATTCAGTGCTATTCACTCCTGAACCAGATAGGAAGGAGTAAAACGCCCAGCAGACCTATATCAATAAAATCTGTGTATATTTTGACACAAACGGAAGATAAAGCTGTACAGAAGCTATGAGCTATACTCTAGTAAGGGATGGGAAAAAAGCAGTGGTCTCAAAAAGCAGGCAACCTGGGTGGGGGTGCTACTGCTCTGCAGCAGCCACCAACACTGCAGGAACACCTGACGCACCTCAACTGACTTTCATGGTTCAGAGCAGTCCATCAGGTTCCAAACAGGAACATTTCTTTGATGTTGAACCCTAAGCCTGCTGATCTATAAAGGATCATTAGACCAGGAATGAAATATTTAATATTATGTTAAAATAAGCTTTGGACCCCTCAGGTTTAAATACACCACCCTTCCTGTGATTTCAGGGTTATAGGTGCCAAATATACAGAACAGAACATTTTTTGCCACTGGTAAAACTTCCCAGGAAAGACAGATAATATTTGTGTGGTTATCACTTATCTCATTCCCAGCATACTTGTAACCTTTCTTCTCAATTTCATTCCAAGTCTTTTCTCTATCCACATTTCCATCCATCACATATCCATTTTCTCTATCTTCCTGGGAAGCATTTTATATGGTTGAGGTTTCACTGTGTTTGAGAAGCCAGACCAGTTTAAAATAGAGCACTCTTCAAAACTAGAGAGCAAAAAAGGCTTTAAAGGGTGCTTCAAAAGATAAGGTGAAAGAAAACACAATAGACTGGATATACTCAGAATACAAGCAAGAAGGCTGTCTGGTTTTGCTTTTAAAGCACACATTGAAGCTCATCAGAAAAATTCAGGTAGTTCTTTAACATGAACTCCCCCGCTTCTTGGAAGATCATTCTCCTTTTACTAAGGAACTTCTGATTACATGTCTGTAACTCGTAAAAGGATACAAAAAACTTAGTTTGGACTATTCAAGTTTCTATTTGAAACTTTGTGGCAATTTAATTAACTCATGTATAATATCCAGTCAGATAAAATGTTTGTTCACTAAAGATATTAGTATAAGAGGTCTTCAATCTAGGGACCAGGAAAGTACCAAACTCAAGTATTCAAAAAACAATTCCAATAAATAAATATTTTTTAAATAAATAACCAAATAAATTAATTAAAAATTCATTTAAAAACTAGACAAAACCAAAATGCACCACCACAACCCTCACACCAATAGCAATCCAGCAGTCAAAGATCTAAAGCTTCACAAAAAAAGCACAGTTTTTCAACCATGCTGAGTACCTGCCTTAGCATAGAAAACTTAAAGACGACGGCTGGTATCTAGCACAGAAACAAAATGAAATGCTACTCTGAATGCAAACTATTACTTTATCTACTTAACCTTTTCACAATTTGTCAGGGCTTGCCCACTTCATTTAGGGCTCATTTCTCATCATCTTTCTCATCCAGATATTTCTAAACTGAAGCAAGTAGCAAAAAAATATCCCTTAAAATCCAGTTAAATATAGTTTTCTTTTCCACCTTTCAGGATATTCTCACATAACCAGCAAAGCAGAAAGGAAGTAATGGGCAAAACATAAAACCTCCATTTCAGCCAGTGTTCCTACTGTTCTTAAGGAGCTGTAAGTTAAAAATCAAAGTACTCAGCACAAGAAAGTCGGAGGGCAGAAGAAATGCAAAAGGCCATTGATACTGTGAAACAACAAAATAAAGCAAAGCAAAACATTACAACTCAAAATGATGGAGGCAATTTTTTTTGTTTGGGGGAGGGGGAGCAGGTAAAGGGCTGGTGATTCTTAATGTTTAAAATAAGCACATTCCAAAGGAGTCCCATGAAACTAATAATTGAATTTGTTTATTACAGGCTGGTTGAAAACAAGCTGAAAAGAAACAGAGAAAGTTCATCAAAAGTACTGTGAATTTTGAATAAAACTCAATTAAGGGTAAAAAAAAATATCACAGTCCTCTTTTCTACTACTAGTATGATCTGGCTATGGCATTTGGATAAAACAGGGGGCTAGAAAGGACACCAAAAAAGAGTACCTTGAATCAAAATGATACCACAGCAGAATCTGAATCAAAACAAGGATAGCTGGCTATATCCCAATGGAGATAACAGATACAAGAAGATAAGCTCAAAGTTGGGGAAAACCCTAAACTTCCTGCTGGAAGGAAGATGAAGCAGTAGTATAAAAAACAAAGAGAATCTGTTACCCTATCAATGTTTATTATACATCCAGAGGAACTAATGGAACTGCTAGGAAGTTAGCAGTCAAATGGAGGAAGAGAGAGCAACAGAGATATGTGATTGCTAAAGGAAATAACCAAGTTAACTGACAGCACAAGCAGGATGTTGAAGGTTGAAACAAATAGCATAATTTTCTAATGGAATCATTCTGCATAGAAAAATCTTATGGAAAAGAGTAATATTGATATTCCACAGTGCAAAAGCAGATGGTAATGCCCATTATAAGTAAGAAAAACAGCAAAAGAAAGGGTGGATACCACTTGTGAGTCTGAGGAGGGCACAAAAATTTTGAAGACAGTAGCCTTTTGTCAGGCACTGACACTGCTCTTCAGAATTGTGCAATTTTGAGTGCCACAATATAAGAAGAATCATAAAGTTACTAGAAGCCATCCAAAGGAAGGCTGTGAAGAAGGTGAAGGATCTAGAGGGAAATTCATATGAGGAGCAGCTGAGGTCGCTTGGTTTTCTCAGCTTGGAGGAGATCTCACTGCAGTCAGCATCTTCCTGACGAAGGAAAGTGAAAGGGCAGGTAGTGATCTCTTCTCTCTGGAGATCAGTGAGAGGACCTAAGACAATGGCATGAAGCTGAGTCAGGAGAGGGTTAGGTCGGATATTAGGAAAAGATTTTTCACCCAGAGGGTGGCTGGGCACTGGAACACACTCCCAAGGGAAGTGGTCACAGCACGAAACCTGTCTGAGTTCAAGAAGCATTTGAGCAGTGTTCTTGGGCACATGGTGTGACTCTTGGGGTATCCTGTGCAGGGCTAGAAGTTGGACTCAGTGATCCCCATTGGTCCCTTCCAACTCAGAACCTTCTATGATACTGTAAAAGATAACAAAAAACAAGAGAAGGAAATAAACTACCTGTTAGTAATCTTGCATCAGAAAGCAGCCCCATGTACAGAGGTGCTTCTCTTATACTTACTGCAATCAGTGCATCAAAACATCTAACAGTCCAAATGCCCCAAGTTTTTTTGACTTTCCAGCACTATATAGTCTCCGAATCCACCCCTGCAGGCTCCTAGCTCTCTGTCGGTTCACTCTCATAGTCACAAAGTATAATTTGTCCTTAACACTTGTGGACTTCCCAGTGCTGGCTCTCTGAAGGACATTAAGCAAAACTAAGTAGCATATGGAAAAGACAGTGATGGTCACGAAAAAAATGCATGGCACAGTTAATATCAGAGATTTTGCTTATATCTAACATTTGTGGAATAATTTGAGCTATTCTGCATTAAACAAAATGTCAAGCTTAAGCCAGAGTTTTGATGGACATCACAAAACCACTCTGGAAACAAATACGAAAGAACAAACATAGACACAAGTCACATCCCAAAACAAATACTGTGCATTTGCCCATCCTTAACACTGTTGCCACCCTGCTTTGGTGACCACTGCTCAGTTGGTGTACTGGCAGGCCTGGAATCTGTGTTCCAGGAATATCCTAAGAAGATCTCACCCTCCTTTGCAATACTGACACATACCTTGGGGACATTGTTTACAATTCTAGATCAAGAGGAGCTTGCACACCTGAACAGTCATTTCAATTATACAGTCAGGTCAACCATAAGATCTCTGTAAGGGAAGATACAAGCAAAAAGATACTAAAAAACACAAGAACAGAGTGAACTTCAGGTTCAAACAACCAGAACACGGATTGTATTTTGGAGGACTCCAAGAAGCCTTTCAGAAAAAAATCTGAATGCAAGATATTAGCACTGCCAACACTGCTCATCCAGCCCATTTCCAGGGGAGATTTGTCCTGCATAAATCCTGGTAAACTGCATTGAATGTGACACTTAGTAACAGGAGATCCGGGTATTTTAACATGAGACTATCCCTTACTCATCTCTCTACTGCAAAACTGTGAGCAGCAGATGACCCCGTTTGACCACGGAAGCTGGATCAGGTGACTTCCAGGAGTGCCTTCCAGCCTCAACAATTCTGTGATTCTCTAAGTACACTGATATATTGTCTCTAAGCACTCTTGAAGTCATATCCTGCTCATCTATGTTCCAATAATCTGCCTTTTCTGTACTCAAGCATGCACATCATGAGCAAAAAGGTCTGCTTCTGTAGCAGGTTGCCTTCAATGCCAAAATAAGATTTTTGCAACACAATAAAACCAGCCGTTGGTTACAACTTAGGAACAAGAATCTCCATAACTCTGCCCATCTGGCATTCAAGAGCAAGATTCAAAGAGTATCCCATTCAAATAGTATACCATAACTTGAACTATAATTTTAAAGATCAAAGTGGAACTTTACTTCTGACAAGAAAACTGCCTTAAAATGTGTTTGTGTGTGTTAGAGACTAATACATGCCATTCGTACCTGGTACGATTTGTGGTCACCCCATAATTTTACTGCACTCTTTGTTCGACATTATAATCTGCATGGCCCAGGGAAGAGGAATGAATGATGCAAACATCATCCTTTATTGGTTTGGGTCATAAACTCTAGGGAGTCACGCAGTTTAAGCAGTAAATAGTTGAAAAGTTTATTGTCTCTCCCTTTTAGCTGGGACAGCAAGACAGGTAACGAGTTCACTCAGAAATTACAATCCACATGTGAACTTAAACCTCCATTGAATCTAATTTATGCTATCATGCTGGGCTATTAAAAAAAAAAGAGGAGGTGGAAGGGAGAGAGGACAGCCACCACTTCTGCCACTGCAGTTGAAGCTATACAGAGGTGTTATTAATATCTATTGTCTTACTGTTAGAAAAAATGTGGGAACACTTTAATGATGAAACATGACTCATGAAAAACACCAGCTTGTCTAGTAAACATGTTCACTTCATTGTTTAGAAAAAAAAGTCACTATCAATTAAAAAGTCACCTTCTTAATAGTACATATGATCTGCTTCTCCAAGTATCTTCTGTTTCATAAGGAACAATAATTTCAAAGGTTCTCTAAGACTCCTGAGATGACTAGAGCTAATACTCTGTTAAAAGTTGATGACAGCACTGCTGTGTATCCCCATTGCCACGCTCCAGTTGAAGTTCCTGCTCTAGCCTCGCTGGGAACATGCAGAGTTATGCCAAGAATGAGCAAAACACTGTTTCCAAATTGGCTAATAAATAGACTGAGTCTTAACCTCTTCACAACACATGCATCCAGACAAACAGCTGAAAGCACTGAAGACTGAACTGTGCCAGCCACATTATTCAGCAAGATGACTCATGTCAGTTTTCTTCCTAGGAGCCAGAACATCAATTGTCACCGATGATACTGCAACTCAATCAAAACACCTATCCAAAATGAACTAGCATTTGCTGTGTGATGCTCTACTCTATTATCCTAAAAACAAATAATAGTGCCTCCAATATTTAATACCAGTTTGGTTCCAATCAGGAGTTATTGCCCATAGTTTTACCTGCTAAGATCTTACAATTGCAGAACAGGGAGACGCTGGTAGCAACAGGTAAAAGGACATATTTTGCTGAAAAGGATAATATTTTGCTGAATAATAGCATGCATACTTCTAGCTTATTATGTAGCCAAAAAAAAAAAAAAAAAAGGATCCTCATAACTATTTCATGTTTAAAATATTGTAAGACATATACATCATCCTGTGCTACTATCCTTAGATTTTCCAGTAAAATAAATTTCTTTTCCTCCAAAACACTCTCTGGATGGCAAAGTCCAGTTCCACAGCAGATCTGATGTCTGCTTCCCCAATGTCATAGCTTTGCCTCCCTCCCCCAAGTGCCAGCACTGGCACTTGTCCAGCATACTAGTTCAGAGAGATGGAGCATAACCCACAAAACAAAAACAAAGACACATTTTCAGACAGATTACTCCCTTGAATGCATTCACCACTCACTCACCCAAGCATCAGAACCACAGCAAGCAATGCGTAAGGCCAAAGAGAAAAACGGGAATATAACCTGCTCATTTTAAACTTTTTCACCTGTACAAAGTCCAGGACGTACAGCTGAGATTCAATTCCATAGAGGAGAATGATATAAAAGCATGAAATTACTAAGTTCATTATAGTATGTGTCATTAATTCAATGAGCTGCTTTATAATTGTAACAGACATTAAAAGATTAAAGTATTTGGATTAAATCCAAGTACATTTTCAGTGATCTGATGATTGCCAGAGTCTGTATCTTCAGAAATACAGAAATAAATATTACAGAGTAATACCCCTTCACCAAGTACCCTGTGAGAGAAACTATTGTTTATCCTTCTTACTTTCAGATTTCAGTGCTCCGAAATAAAATTTTCCCATTGCATTTGGGGGTGTTCAAGCAACTGTATATTTTAGTTTGACATGTTACAACTGTTTCCAAATAAAGCCGTCAACTGAAGTTGACCATTTTGAATTTCCTGGAGGGCTAACACCTGGCTGGAAAATCCTTTGTGTTAAAACAGCAACATGGAAACAAAGCCAAACACATAATTTTGTGGCACCTTTCATCTGTACTTCAGTAGTAATTTAAAATAATTAGATCTCAGCTGTTCAAGCAGTAAGAGTGATTTAGGTATCGATCACTTTAAAAGAGAATGCAGTCCTCTTTCTGCTCTTCAGTAAAGCATTTCTACTCTGCTGCAGAGACTGAGCACAGCTTTACAGGTTTGGCAGCATGGCGACAACAGCAAGCACAGAGCCTTACCCACTCTCAATTTTACACAAAATTAAGCAATATTCACAGATTGTACTGAAAGTACAAGATTTCCAAAAAGCTACAGTGCGAATCTCTACTGAAAGAATACTTCATTTTCTTCTCATTATGCAGTCCTCGAGCTGCATTCTCAGAATCACAGACAGAGCCCACCTGAAGATGTTAATCTAATGAGTGTTATCAGGAAGGAGACGACCAATTTCCAAAGCTGACAGACAACCTGCCCTGTAACAAGTAAGTGGACTCCCCATCTCTGAAGACCAGGATTTGGGTTCCATTTTCCCCTTTTCCTAAAAAGCGATTTGGCTGTTCTGTCAGAACTGGATGTGGCTTCCTTCTATCTTGCCTGGAAGATAAATGTAGAGCTCACAACATGCAGTTCCCAACTGCTTCCTCTTGATCTGGGCATGCAAAACCTCTTAATAGTGTACAAGAGGAATGAAAAAATATGCTTCTGAATACATTTTGAAGTTTCCTTTTCACATGTTTCATTCTCCAAACTCTGAAGCAGATTCCTACAGGCCACACCACCTTCACAAGCTCTTTTGTCAGTGTGTTAAAGAATTAGATTTATTTCAGCCACATCTCTTACCTTGCTGGTCTCACTCACTATTCCAACAATTTGGACTAGGACTGGGGAGGGAACTGGAAAGATTAGGTTAACTCTAATTAAGGTACTCAAAAAAGATTCTGAAGCAGACGTGTTCTTAGGTAAATCTATTCCATCAGTGCCCAGGACAAAGTCTAATGTTCCCATATAAACAAGTCAGAAAAATGTATTCTAGCATTTGAAAAACAAACCTCTTGACGCATAAGAGCCCCAGATTATCATTTGACCTTGGTGTCCCTGAGAGAAGTAATTATTAGCAGCTGGTATGAGACAGACCACAAAAAAAAATAAAATTAAGAACTCATCTGCAAATAGACACTATCTCTTCCAAATTTATTCCCCAAATCACTAACTAAAGAGGACTTTCTACCACATGTAGCAATTATACTGTTTAAATGAACAGAGTTCTGCTCCAAAGACAAAGATGCTAAACCTGGAAGGAAGAACACTTGTGTTCAATTTTCTTTTATTCAAAGGCTTGGTGTGTGGCCATGTACTTGCCCTTTGGTTCTCTGTGCCTCCAACCACCAAGTATAAAATTGAGCACCACACTTCCTCAGAACAGTTGAGAGGCATTTAGAAGCTACAGGAGATTGTATCTAAATCATGCTAACAGATTACCCAGAAAGGGCAGCTGCCCTATTTATTCATGTGATTGGAAGACTACTCTCACAGATCCTACTGTATTTCACCCTTCCTAGCCCTCAAGGCCCTGAAAGTAGAGACTGGCTTATCTATTTCTTGCAACCCTCCTTAGACTCAATACAACACCTTCCATTAAAACCAGAGAGGTAGAAGTGAAGATGCAGCTTTCCAGGGGTCTGCTGGAAATGGTCTGTGCTCTAAGCATTTCAGAGTAGTTACTCATCAGACAGTGCTTCTCACAAGGATCCCAGATATGCAGTCTGAGAGGTGACAGAAAGGAGCAAATCCTTTTCTGGCTTTATTTATTTTCCAATGTGTTTTATTTATCTTACTCTTCCAAATTAAAAGATTCATTGCCAAGACAAAATGACAAATATGCTTCTAGGTGTACTACATATTTTAAATCAAATCAACAAGGTAAACTATTTTCCCAGGCAAAACAAATGCATCACCATTTTTTTTTTCATTTAAGCCAAGACTGCAAGAGCACAGAGAACGTGCTGTAGGGACCAAGTCTGAAATCTCATTGCCAATTTTCTTTACATAAAAAGCTGTTTTTCCTTATGTTAAGCATCCCCAAGGCATGCACAAATGTCTGCGGAACCAATCAAAATGCAAATACTGCGAAACAGCCCAGCAAGCAACTACTGTTTGTCTCTTTACCACATTCTTCGTTTTACTCAGGCTTTCCTCATTTAATACAAGTGACTTTGCCAAACACTGTGTGCTTTGGTTTTAGAGCCCTGAAAGTTTAAACTGTTTTCTGCTCAGAAATAATCTCATCTGTTTCATTGGTTCAGCCATTCCCGGCAACTACTTTACTTTCAGCATACCCATGACAGGAAGTCCTGTTCTGTCCTGTCCCAGTTACCTCTTTCTGGACCCAAATAACCACTGTAGTTTTACAGAGTGGGATGGCTGCTAGCTACCCTACTCTCCTTCATTTGCTTTTAGTACTTTCATTGCTGAAGTGGAAATACAGATGTAAAAAGAGACAGGCACATGACAGAAAATGCTTGCCTCTTGCTTTGAAGATGCATAACGAAACCGCAAGGTTAAAAATCCCACAGCTACGAAGGATCCCAATTTTCTCAGGAACTGTTTCATCTCTAACAAGATCAAACTGAACTATTGCCAGTAAATTGAGGACGTGCCTGTTTTAACAGTTCATTTCCTAAATCTGTTACCATTTCCTCTGGCTCATAACCAACCTTACTTAAGAAAGAAGAATCCTACCTTAAAAGGAAGAAGACAGCAAGGTATCTTTGCATGCCGCCAGTCAAGTTGCCTATACTATTTATTGCTGCTTTCTGTTAAGAGAAAGTTAACCATGCCAAAGATTGGCAGTTTCCTCTAGCAGCTAAGAAGTA
Source organism: Oenanthe melanoleuca (assembly GCF_029582105.1). NCBI lineage: Eukaryota > Metazoa > Chordata > Aves > Passeriformes > Muscicapidae > Oenanthe > Oenanthe melanoleuca. The sequence continues at coordinate 102,230,507 of NC_079335.1, read as the reverse complement.
AAAAGCCTTGTTTAGCACATTTTCCTTTTGAGCTGACACACATCATGATGTATTTAGCATAGCTATTAGGCTGTGTGTGAGAAGGAAAGATTACAGGTCTCTGCCATCAAACTGTGGCCCTCTAAATTTTCAAATTTCCAAGAATATATTGCATTTCTTTATAGATGACAAAGATAGTAATGACACCACTAAAAGGTGTTTTCAAGCACTTTTAGATTAAATGTTACCTAAGGCATATTTGACCTGGATCTGCTTTTAGATTTTTTAAATTATTGACTTATAACAGGTGCATTAAAAGTCATAGGAGACAAAAAGCATTTGTATTTAAGATCCTATTTTTGCTCTTGCATGACTTTAAAGTGATGACAGTTTTAAGACCCACTAAAGTAAGCGTGGATTAGACTTTAACATGCTTTCCTTGCTTTTAATACATAAAATTTTCACATGATCAACTCTTAGAAAGAATAGCAACTGTCAGGAGTTTTACCATGCTCTTATCAACAAGGATGAAGATGGGAAATATTTGTTTATTCATTTTTAAACAGGACATTCATTCACAGAAGAAATCTAAGCATAATACATTTAGCCTACGCTATATAATTCATCTCTCTCACCTCTGACTTTTTTCCTCCTTTTCTTTTCTGATAGTGTTTTATTTTCCATTACATTGCCCATTCTTTAAGCCATCTTCCACTTCCTCGAAGAGATTACATTCACACACACCAACCATTTTTTTACAGGTGGAGATTTTGTACCAACTGCTGAACTTTCATCTCAGCCGAAGTACATTCCAACTGAGATGCAACAGACACATTTTAACCCTCACCAATACCTCTCTGCACTTTTTAGGCTTTTAAAGAATGGGGAAACAAGACCTTCACTGCAATTTGAGAAATCCAGATGTGTACATTGATATTTCATTCTTCCTGTATTTTTATTAAATGTCAGATCAAAACAACCTATGCTCTGCGGAAGCAGTTCCGGTAGCTTTTGTGAAGGTTAAAAATTAAAAAAAGACAGCTTGTTTCTTAATTTACAGGCTCTTTCAACAATACTGATAGACACTGAAAGGAGAGTGGTTGTGTAGGTATGGCAGCAAGGGGCATGAGCGGATGGGTCTAAAATACTTTATTCTCTTATTTATGACTCTCCCTCCTCCACCAGGTTCCAACCTTACCCTCTTCAGGGGATACTGTCCCAAATACTAACAACCAGTAATGAGAAAAAGCTAGAAGAAACACACATTTCCTGCTGTCTTCTTCAACACCCACAGAGCAAATTGTCTCCAAAGGACACTTCACCCTGCATCCTTTGGGAAAACACGTCCCAAACACACAAGATGTAATCATGCAAATTATAGCTCTTCCTCAAGCTTGCAGGCTCACTACACCTTCTCTCAAAATCCCCTTTCTGCTGACATATATAAATCAAGCAAGCAAATTCACTCCAAGAAATAAAAATTTCACATGGCCACAAAATGCTTAGTTTTTTTAGGGTTTTTTAAATATTAACTCTTCCCATGAGCATAAGCACTAAAGTAATGCACCAAGTATTTTTTTCTAATCAAAATGCAGGGTAGCCACCAAAGGAAATGCTTCCAGACCAGTAATGAAGGGACTAATTCATATGCCCCAGAGAACAAGTGCTGAACAATGTATACTCAGTAAGGTTCCAGCTTTATCCCGTATTAAAATAAAACCAAGTCCAATCTTTAACTCACTTTGATTCATTAATGTTTTTGCTTTTCAAGATTATGAAAGTAAGTATGAACAGTGGAGTTAGAAGAACACAATCCATCACAAAACTCTTATACACCAAATGTCAGAATTGTCATCTTACTTCCTCTCACAAAAATGTGGATTTATAGATTTGAAGGACTAGATGGAATTTCCAGTTTGAAAGTCACAAAAGTAGGCTGAAACAAACAATAAAATACTACATCCCAAATGTACCATAGCCTCAGCTACTGTACATAAACATCAGTTGGTCATCGGTCAACCAACTAAAATGTCACATGCATTTGAAAAATATTAAAATATCAGCAAGAAAAAAGGAAGAGTCCTTTGAAAAGGCCATAGATTTATCAATTCCAAGTTGTGCATAAATAAATTCTCAAATCCAAGGAACAACTGTGTGGCTTTACATCTCAATATCTTATATTCCAGACACTTTACCGATCAGAGTTCTTCACCAGAATCCAAATCTGGATTAAAGTCACAATGCAGAATAAAGTTTTATCCTTTTGGTTGTGCCCCATTGCAGAAGGTATTTGTTCTAAATTTTGAAATGTGTCACATTTTCCATGGGGCATTCAGGAAACTCCTAGGACAAAAAAAATTAACAGGATGTTGCAGGTCAGGATAGAGCTACACTCACTGAATGAGAACATTTGAGGGAGGGAAGGGAGACACTTTGCCCAGTCTTTTATTAGTCGGCATCTGCTTGGTTCCAGCCCTATGCAGGATTTGGTTTTGTGGAATAAGCAAATTTGCATGCAGATCTTGCCTGGCCATAGCTATCGCTTGGTTTTATAGGAATTCAATGCTACACTCTACTAAACAGCTGTGACAGCTTCAGCCAGTCCACGCCAGTTCACGCTCTTGCTCATGGACCATATGTGAACCTAGCATGTCTAACAGCCAACCTGAACACAAGACAGGCCTGTAAATTTGGGGTTGTTTTTAACATTCCTGCTCATAAAACTAGCACTGCTCAGTATTACCCTTGTGTGTTAGATCTGATCTGTTACTACACTGCAACTGTCCTGTGCCTGGAAACACCTGGAGCATTAATATTCCCATAGCAATAGGGTAGCTACACAGAATGCAAGAAAAATACCTGTACACTGAAGTTTCCTGTGCCCACAAGAGTTCAGAGGCTGGTGCTCTACCTCCTCACTGGATCTTTCCTATATAGGAAGGCCCCCGCACAGTACTTCAATGGGATCAAAGTTTATGCAACTTCCAGAAATACCTCTTGATAAACCCCATGTTCCCACTCTTGTTGGAGTCAGTGTAAAAAGAGGTGCTGTGAGACCATGGATAGATAACAGCTCCCATCCTCCTCCAAGCCATGCCGACTGTAAGATGAAGGAGTCACTGAGAACTCTAGCCCTTTAAGCAACTGCTAAGATTCAAAAACCAGTGGCATTTCTCAATGCCCAGTAAGCTCCCAACCACTGCTCTTGCTTTAGTAAAGTTGTCCTTTTGTTCCACAACAATGAAGCCCCAAAAAACCTTTTGCAGCAGCAGCAGCAGGGATTTTCAGCTTCCCTATGTTTCAGATCTGGTTTTATTCATCAGACTTTCCACATGGTAATTGTAGAAAAGCAATTCTAACACAATACTTTCAGCACCAAATTGAGAGGCCTAATTTGTGGCTACAGCTGTGTCCTCTTATCTGTACTTCATCACTCCAGCTCAGCACAACACAAACTCCATAATTCTTCAAACTTTGACGTGCCTCTACACCGCAACAGCAATTAATTTGCTTCTTCCAGCCTCTGCTAAAACTGCAATATACCACAATCTGAAAATAAAACAAATTCAGTCCCAGCCCCATGCAGCCTATCATTTAAAGAAAATCCCTGGAAGTTCGGCATTTAAGAAGTTGCACTTTTGTGAGAATTCTTTTAATTGATATGCTTATTTTTAAAGGTTACTTATAAATCTGACACAGTAAGTTAACATTAGCACCTAAACTACAACATTAGCTAAACTTTTTACAGCAACTTGGCAAAAACAATAATCTTGCCGCATCAAAACAATAATAATACTTGCTGAAATGTTTACGTATCAACTTGAAAAACAAACAAGTAAAATAAAGAAATAAAAAATCCAAGCAAATCTCCACCCAACAACTATTGCATAACAAATAATTTGAGATCAAATGACAGTTTCAAAGACAATTCAAAATAAAAAATATCATCCTATTAATCTGTGAATGGGTGTTTATTTGATAATGCTATCATTAGGTAAGCTAGAGTCATTAAAGCCCTTTCCCAATAGCACAGTAATTTCTCATATCAAGAAAAAAGGTTTTCTTCCTTTCATTGGCAAAGAAAACTCTAACAGTAAAATAATATGCATCTGATGGAATAAGATTTCCTTGTTATATCATAAACACAAACCTCACTTCAAAGTAAAGATTATTTTAGACTTGTAATGTGTAAGTTTTTAATCAACAAGAAAATTCAAAATAAAGTCACTGTGATTTTATTTGAGCTTTTATTTACTATGTTTACACAGCTCCATTCTATCCTTTTGGAAGCAAGTATAGCTCAAATCAGTTCTCCTATGTTCTCTGCTGGAGCATAGGGTAAATCACTTTGATATTCCCCTTAGCAATAAGGCTAGCAAATCAGTCAGGAGTCTAAGAAGAAACCCACCACTTCCAATATAAAACTGCATTTCGTAAAGTAATTAAACATCCTGTGCATGTGGGACAGCTATATCCCTCAAGAAGCTCCATGATGTGAGAGTAGCCCAAGGACACAAGCTGTGCAATAGGAAAGAGCCCAAATATGGCACATATCCCCTCATAATACACACACTGCATTGCAAAGCATTAAGGCACGCCCTCCCAATTAGCTGGAACTTTGAGTTTTTCTGAGGCTGAACCAAATAGTAAATGTAGCTGCAGCATCTTCAAAATTATAATTTTAAGTTTTCCTAAATACCTGTTTAAAATCAACTGTTACCTTCTATAGGTGTATTCTGTTATCTATCTTGTTAGGTGTATTCTAAAGGCACTTAACCCTAAAGTTTGCTACCCCAATATGTAAATATAAATCAAGAACTACTTTTCTCAGATGATCTTTAAGGTCCTTGTCAACCCCAACTATTCTATGATTCATGAGCGCAAGCTCTTAGAATAGCATTAAGAGTGGATATTTGCAATAAAGCCACAGAAGCTTTTTCACTGATAACTTTCAATAACCCCAAAATCCTTCACAAGGATGTCCTGAAAATTTCCAGTTTACATATTATTGGCATATACTATTAGATATGCAAATATATATATCTCTACCCAGGTCCAAAAAGGTGTTTTGATTCATCTATTGGCTTCTGTTCACTATGTGCTGTGATTCATCTATGGGCTTCTGTTAGCAAGGGCCAATTTGCACAGCATTCTAGTACTCTACTCCCCTCCACAAAATTACTCATCCAAGATTGTACATGATATAAACTATGTAAGATGTGCAGCTGTGGGGCAGAGGGTTACGGCAAGACTTCAGCCAAGGTGAAGATGCATCTTGTTTTGATAAGCTATCTATATTTCAACAAAACATGAAGGACCTCATATATCCTCAAGAGTTCTGCTACATAGGAGGAGGAAAACATGAACTGTCAAGCGTATTGTTTGCTTGTATAAAACTTTGCCACGTGCCCATGATACATTCCTGTGATGCAAAACAATGCGTAGATTATCTGCATAAATTCTGCTGCTAAGACCTTCACACCAAGGTCACATATAAAGTCAATGTCAGGGCTTAAAACAGAAAATTAATGCAAATTTCTTTGCTGTTAGTTTCCATGAGGGAAGGATTTCGCTGCTGAACTCCCAGATTCAAGGCTAGTGCTACAGCCAGAAGAGCAGCTTCTTACATACAAAGCAAGGAGTCAAAGGTACAAAAGGAGAACAATGAACTACTGAAATGTACAAAATCTTTATTTCTTTAAGATATTGCATAGATTCTGAAGATGACTAAGAATTTTATTTATGAAAAATTAACCTCAAGTAACTCTAAAGAATATTCAGCGTGAGAGGCTCTTTTGCAAAAATTAAACAGCAATTGTGATGAAATAGTATCTTCCACCAAGTTACCAAAGAATTTACATTTTGCTCATACTCTTACCTAATTGTAGAACCAGAAATCATATGCAAAGGATAATAGCCAAATTGTTACCTCAAGATGTAGCATCATTTCAAAAATGTGTGTGGTAGAGAAGGAAGCAAAAGCAAGGTTAATTTTAAAAACAATCTTAGGGCCAGATTCTTATTTCAGAGCTATCCAACAGAGCTAACCTCCACTTCACATCTGCTGCAGATCTGTACAAAGATAATTTTAGCAATATTTAAAAATTTCTGGCTAAGTACAGAGCATGTTTGATCTACTTATATTCAAACCAGCTATCACTTGACTTACCTTTACCCACAGCTGATGCCTCCTGGCTTAAAACTTGGTACTTCAAAAATACTGCCAGAAGGTGACAAGAACGGGTATTAGCACAATTCAGTATTTACTAAGCATGCTTGTACTGTACATTCACAGGAATGTGACTTTAAATAGCAAAGGTATAAGCTTCTGCCTTTAATGTGCACCATCTAGAAGTTTTGTGAATATCAGCAGGTAAACAGAGTTCTAACTCCTCCAATTCTATCACTAGAATGTGTATATTTTAAGGATCTTAATTTCCAAAGCTATTGATACCTTTTGAACTCAGTGATCCTTGTGGGTCCCTTTCAACTTACAATATTCTGTGATTAAATCTGTGATTACTTTGCTCAAACCCAAAAGAAAAAGAAGACTCAGCTATACCCTGGCTTCCCTTTAAAAATGTACAGAATCAATTGTCCTATTTAAAAGGTCATTAAAAAGCATTAAAACAATGTGTTTGTTCAGTTGAAGAGATCAAACATTGACTAACTCCATCAGTTAAGGACAATGTGCTATTATGCTTCAAAGTCCCATGTAGAACATACTAAATGAAATCATCAGAGAACCAAGGCATTTAAATGCATATTTGACATACTTTTTGCATCTTAGTACATTTAACTTCTCAATGGGGCTGTGAGTGGGAGAGGAAAAGGTTGACTTCTTATGGATTTGAGTATAAAGGCATTATTTGGCAATTTAAATCACCAGATGTTACAATTGCACACTGCTAGATGCTGCCACGTACAGGAAAAACACATACCAGAGAGCACCATTCTGCATATTCAGAAGGAACACTTACAATCACTGTCTATCTCCTCAGACAGCAGCATTATACAGCCCTCATACTGCAATACCAATGCTCTGAAATCCTCCACCTATACCAGCTTTCTCACTTTCTCATCACTTACAAACGTAAGAGAGAATATGACATTGTTTTCTTTTCTTGATAGAAGACTAGTTTTTCTCCAGCTTGATGGTACTCCATGTGAAAAGGACAGCAGATACACTCTTGACAACTGTACAGGGTGGCACTTTTTTTTGTTTGCTTTTCCATAAAACACTTCACTGTGCCAGCTTTCTGAGTAATCTCAGAAATAATATGCTTTTTCTGACAGATGACAGCAGAGTGGAGTTAATAAACAAATTAGACCCATATGAAAGTGTGATTCATATGCAATGTCATAACTCCAAAGAATATGATAGTACATGACTACCAAAAAGGCCACCACCACACAAATTCACAGAATTTTAAGGTGGAAGAGACTCACAAGGATCATCGAGTCCAACTCTTAATTATACATAAACTTTCAAATGAAAATTGCTTCCCAGATTTTCCAAAGCTTTTCTCAGCTCTTCAGCACTTAACAGGTGTTGTAAAACTCTTCTAGCCACAGAAGAAACCCTCTTATAATGAAGCACAAAGGTCTAGCATGAAGCTAAATTGAACATAACCATCCCCTCACAGCACCTCACATAAAAAGAGGAATCACATAGTTTCACTGAAACCATATGAAAACCAATGAGAGATTGAAAAGTTTCAGCAAAGTTCCATTTTCAGGCTTTTCTTTTTGCATTAAAAAACTCAAACAATTCAGAAAGATGCAAGCAAGCACAAAAATCTGCTATGGTAGCAACACTGTTACTGTAGAATGTACAAACCACTGTTTCCTCCTAAGTCTGGCTACGGTACAAAAGGTTGGTAACATGCACTCCTGTGGAACAGTTTGCTCTAAGGACAGAAGGATTTGATAGCTACCCTGGTTGAAAAACCAATATAGCAAGGGGTTTAAGGTAGGCAGCAGAAATGCCTTCAGTCAGTGCCTGTAACAGATCACACTGCTAAAGAATTTTCATCCCAAGACCTTGCACACACACAAAGCTAGGAGCTGCTGCTTGCACCACCCACCAGAACAAATATAAATGACAAACGGATGTCACATCCAGAGCAAGCCAACTTCAAGACACCACACAATAAACAGAAAAAAAAGTATAAACAAAACCTCTTGTTGCTTCTCCCTTCTCTCTCCCATGTCAGCAGCTTCAGGTCCAGCTCTATGGGATGAAGGGGATTACTGTAGAAAGCCAAAGAGATTGGCAGTGTGACAGGGCTAGGAACAGGAAATCTAACAGACAAGAGAGACCTGCCTCGGTGACGGACTCAGCTCTGACCCACTTACAGAACTTGGCCAAACTGCTCTTTAGTGCCACTGCTTCTCTCCCAGACTCTGTATGACCTTATTCTGTATGATCTTATTCAATTAGCCCAGTATCTTCAAGGCAGTGAATGTGTCTTGTTAATTTTGTGGAAAAAAAAAAAAAAAAAAGCCTATAGGCTTGAATAATACATTCGTTTAAAAAAAAAAAAATTAAAAAGAAATTTAAAAAAGCTGATATGCTGATTTTACTAGTATCTGCCATGTCAAGAATAAAAACTTAAATAAGCAAGAGTACCCACACAGTTAAACCTGTTAATAATATTTAAAAATATGTACAGCTGGAAGAGTGGCATGTAGCTCTCATTCACAAGTTTGCTGCATCTTTACTGATGTCCACAATCTCCCCTATAGGAGAGGCATTTCTCCCAGGGGCCAAGTTTTCCTTTCTTCACCCTTCTCTCCTGTTTTATCCCCTCCCTGTAGCAGAGCCCTTCAGTCACATTTGGCAAAGCATTTGTGGTGTGACATGGGGAACTGATCCAAGCCTCCAGCAAGCAAAAAAATAAGCTGAATAAAACGAAGAAAAATTATTTTTTAACCGGGATGGATTCCAGACTGAGCTTATTCCCCACAACAGGTGTATCAACACACCTGGAAAAAAAACTGAGCAAACGAAGCCTCAGCTCTTGCTGACAAAGTCAAATGTATACATTGGTAAGATAAGAACATTTTTTAAATATTAATATTGGAGTAGGAGTTCTTACACTGGGGAAATCTTTAAACATCATAAAAGGGACTTAATACATATTCCTTATGTTTTTCACAGTTTCCTTTGCCAGTTTGGATAATTATACAATATTTAAGTTTAAACATATGTTGCCTCCCTTGCAGTGAATCCTCTACTCCTACATGATACAGCAGTGAAGTCATCTTGCTGACTTCAAGTTGAATCCTGCACCTTCTTCAAGTAGGTGTATTTTTAGCTTATGTGGAAAGCAGTCCAGCCCTGGGAGCACAGCAATTCTCATTGCGATAAGCTACCAAGAGCTTGACCATGACAAATATTCTAAAATACATCTTCCAGTTACTCTGTGTATAAAAACCAGCATAACTTCTGCCATCCTGAACATATGGATGAGATGTAAAACATGCAAGAGATGCTCAGGATGCATCTGCACAGGAGTGAAAGGTGAACCACCAGACCAGAGACTTTTAATCTCCTTCCATACCGTCACCAACTGGCTTGAAGATATTGGGATTTTTTCTTAAAACCAAGACACATAAGATATAAGGAGATTCCAAATGTAAGGAAGTAGCAAAAGACTAAGCAAAAAAACTGTATTTAGAAGGGCAAAAGAAATTTAGCACCCTTTTAAAAACTTTCATGTGCTGCAGACAGGAAAATCTCTTTCAGTTAGTGCGTTCCACATTACAACAGCGTTTAGTAAGCAGAGACGCAGACTACACCACAATAGCTGTGTTTCATTAGCTTAGCACAGCAGAGTACAGGATTTAAAGGAAATAGACAGCAGCTCAAAATAATTGCATTAAATTAACATTAACCCACAAACCCAGAAGAGGCATATAATATTCAGGATTGCTACAGAAGCAGTAACCCAGAATTAATGTCTGTAAAAGACGAACAATCCTGCTCTAACCGGGATTCAAAATCCTAAAGGAAGAAAGTTCACCTCAAACAGTGGCCCCTCGGGTGGGGGGAAAGAAAGAAAAGGAAGCATGGCTTAGTTAAAAATATCTGTAGGTAGGAACACAAAGTCTAAAATTATGTAGATCCCAAAGGACATTTTTTATGGTCAATACACGCATTCCCACACATTCCTTCTCAAAAAGGATTTTGAAAATAAATCCAATTTTAAGATCAGTAAATGAGATAGATGTGAGAATTTAAACACTTAGGGCAGAAAAGATAAAACCTCTGAGCCTAAAGCAAGAAAGGCAGCTGAGACTGAACTAAAACACAGCCAAGAGTGACAGCCATATTTCAACTGGTGAATGTATGAGTCTTGATACTACAAAGGCTTAGAATAGAAGAGTATCACCAAAAAAAAGCCCTTAATTAATCTAAAGTATTAGAATGGGGAGACACATAATCACAAGGGAGCATGCTGTGGTCAAACTGAAGAGGAAATTTATGCTAAACCTGGGGAGGGGAAGTAATTATTTAAAAAATTGAGAGATACTGACTTACAGCACCTACTCATTTCATCTACGAGCAGGTAGCAGAAGAAAGTCATGGTATATTGGCCAGGAGGAAAAACAAGACCCTCAAGTTCTTTCTCCCAGCACCAGCTAGAAAAGTCAGCCTGGCCAGGCCCTTGGCTAGTTGCAGGTCAAAAAGAACTAAGCCACCAACTGAGGCCTAAAGAAAGTTATAACAGAAGCTACTATCAGACCAGCTCTAAGACCTCATCTGGTGCCTTGATAGCCCCTCACCATCAGAATTTACATGGCTCCTCTAACTGGAGATAAATTCTACCTCATGAGCAAGCCAGCACTGGGAAACAATTAACATCCTAATTTCATTAACTGTCATGTTCTTCCCTTCTGCATCCCTGCAGAATTTAAAATGTTTATATAAAGACAAAAACTGACCTGTGGAGTATACAGTTACAGTAAAACTTAGCAACATGGGTTTGAGCGTTTTAAAGCTCCAAACAGCTCCCTATCAAATACAAAATTAATTTGTAATCAATCCTTACTGGGCAAAAAATTTCTTTTTAGTTGAGCTTTTCATTACAGCAGGATTTTATAACTATCCCTCTCTATTTGTCTACCATCTGCACAGCACTCTCCCATATGGACACATAATACCTTTTTTTTGGTATTGTCAGATCTACTTCATTAGCAATACTCAGTCATTAGCAATACATTCCAAAACACACAGGACTGCGTAAAAGTGTCTAAAATATAGTGCTTCATTGGAATTTTGAAGTTCTTAATGTTCAAAGTGAGTGCTTGTTGGGGGTTGTTTTTTTCCCTTTTCTCACAATGGAATTTTCCCCATTGTCATGCTAAGAAACCTGTTGACTAGGCCCTAGCATGGATGGCTAATGGCAGGAGAAGCAGGGGGGAAGGGAGGGGGGGGGGAAAGGGATGGGGGGAAGGGGAAAAACCGCAAGATCCAAAAAGCCAGAAGAGGAGAGGGGGAGGCACTGGCTCGTCCCATTTTGCCCATGGAATCAGAGGAGGGTGACTGCCGCTGCTGCCCACCACCCTGCCCCCCATTCCAACGCCGGGAGCCACCCTTGCTGCTGTTGGAGCCCACACTGCTGCCTTCTCACTTCAGCCTGCCACCTCCAGGCACCCTACTGAGAACCGTGACTGACACCATGAGCAGAGGGGTCTCTCCTCCATCCCTTTCCCACCTGGAACACCGCCACCATCACCCCCAGCCCTCCTGCAGCTGCACGGGATCTGCCTTGCCCCACCACCAGTAACTGTAGTGCAGGGAGAGGGTGCCTGTAACCAAAAATGGACTGGAACTGAGTTACTGTTGTGTTTGTTGTTAATTTCATAGCTGTGTTTGTTTTTTGTTTGTCTTGTTAGATATGTTATAAAGAACTGTTATTCCTATCCCCGTAACTTTGCCTGAGAGCCTCCTTAATTCCAAAATTACAATAAATTGGTGGGGAGGGAGTTTACATTCTCCATTTCAAAGAGAGGCTCCTGCCTGTCTTAGTAGGTACCTGTCTTTCAAATCAGGACAGATTCTGGCACCCAGTACATGGGGCCTGAGGGCATTGAGAGGAAAGGGTGCAAAAAGGGATAATCTTGAGTTACCTAAGTTTTTGTGTTAGGTGGCATCATATTGTCCAGCTTACCCTGGTTCAAGCTCCACATGGTCATAGTCATCTGTCCCATTTGAAGGCCCTTATTTGAACATGGGTCCTATCACTAAGGCTAAGTGGCCTTTATCCAGTTCATTTTGTGGGTTGATAAGGTGAGGAATTAATGGATTTTTAACTTCCTCTGGAAGGTGGGCACATGGATTCACGGCTATAACACTCTAACTGTATGTTTTGGGGGTTACTTTAATAATAGTACATACTGTGAGGAAACAACACCAGGGAAAAATTTCTCCCAAACCTTCACCCAGTTTTTTGGGTCTACTCCACCAGTTTTTGAAGGGTTCAAATCTCTTCTAAAAGCTAATGATATCATACAGTGGCTGGTGTTACTGATAGGCCTGTTCTATTTAGCATTCAGAGGTAAGGGGAGATTAACTGGGATAACAACCCTGATACCTACCCCAGGAAATAGGGATGCTGCCGCAGAGTGACCCTGCCCCAGAGACTAGGGATGCTGCCCCAGAACCTGACCCTGCCCCACAGCCCACCTCAGAAAGGAACCACCCAGATTGGGTGGGGGTTCTAGTGAAGGAGATAGGCCAGATGCTGAAGGAGTACCTTTCCCCAGCTGATGATAAACCCTCCCCCTACCTTAAAGAGGGAGTCTGATGGTGCTGCAGTGGAACCCACAAAGGTTACATCTGTCCAGGTTCCAGCTGAATCGCAAGGGCAGTCACAGCCAGCAGCAGTCGTCCCTGTGGAAACAAAGATGTCTAAGATGAAATCAAAACACCTAAAGATAAGAAAGGAGAGCCCTCACAACCAGCAGAGGAACCAGAGGTTGAAATCATCAGTGACACCCTGTCACATGAAAGTCTCTGTAATCTTCAAAATTACATTGTACGACAGGGCCGTGAGCCTTTTACAACTTGGTTATTTTGGGTCTGGGACCTAATGGGTACAGATGTGCAACTGGATGGTACTGAGGCAATGAATTTGGGAGCCTTGACCCAGGACTCAGGTGTAGATCAGGTATTTACAAGGGAGCCAGGCCCTGTTTCCCTTTGGGAGCAGCTTTTAACAAGTGTAAGAGAGAGGTTTGTCCACAGAGAGAGAATGCAGGAGCACCATATTAGAATATGCTAGAAGACCCTTGAGGAAAGAACCAACAGCTGAGAGAAGTGACAATATTAGAGGTACTCTTTGGGAGCAGGAGACAGCATGATAATGACCCTGACAAGGTCAGGTGCACAGGGCAGATGTTGTGGAATCTGGCAAACATAGAGCCATCTCAATACACCACTTTTATTGCAATGATTAATGCCATCAACAACCAAGACACAGTGGGCTCTGTTACTAAAAAGCTCAGACATTGAGAGTATGATCAATGGTTCAATGCAGGCTCATGTCTCTGCCATGGTTGAGGAACTCAAAGAGGAGTTTAAGGAGATGAGAGGGATGAGGGAGGAGATGAGGTAGATCAGTGCAGCACCAGTGTGAGTCACAGACCCTAAATTTATAGAACAACGCCACCCCCGCTCCCCAGCTAGGGAGAGAGGGTACACCCCACAAGCTGACCTGTGGTTCTTTCTGCGTGACCATGGGGAAAACATGGGAAAGTGGAATGGGAAACCCACTTCTGTCCTGGGAGCACGGGTGCATCAATTCAGGGAGGGAAACACTAACCAAAGGAGCTCTGCTAAAGTGAAGGTAGCCTCAACCTCCCATGACCAAAGTACTGGGTATTACAGAAGGAAGGATGATCTGTCAAATCCCCTTGAAGGAACCTCTAGTATGTGTGCCCAGGAAAGAAATAATAATCAGGGCTAGAGGGGCCCTGTCTCTAGCCAGGGAGAGGCATGGGAAAACCAGGTCTTTTGGACAGTGTGGATCCAATGGCCTGGCACCTCAGAGCCACAGAAACATGAGGCATTAGTGGATACTGGTTCGCAGTGTACCCTAATACCATCAGGACATGTGGGGACTGTCCCGGGTTGGTGTTGTGTCTGCTCCTCTCCCGCCCCCACACGTCTCTGTCTGCATGGAGCTGCCGCCGGTACCCTTCTCCCCCGCCTGGGGAGGTGGTGCCCCAGGGGGCTGGGCTGCTTGGCTGGCCAGGCTGGCCGGGCTGCCGCTGCTGCTGCTTGCTGCCCTGCTGCTGCTGCCCCGCTGCTTCTGCCCCAGCTTGCCGCTGCCCTGCTTGCTGCCCTGCTGCTGCTGCTGCCCCGGCTGCTGTTTTTTTCCTCCCCCCACCCCCTCTCCCCATCAGCTTGAAGATCTGTACCAGCTCCGGACGGGACCTGAACATCAGAGACTGCCTCCGGAGCCTGCCAAAGAAGCTTCTCGCCCTTCCCATCAGCGACCGTCTCTCACTTTGGTGAAAACATTTTTTGTCATCTGGGATTGTACTTTCCTGTTGCTGGGAAGTGTTTTTCTTGTGTTTGCTAAATAAACAGGTTTTTTCCACTTTACCTCTGAGGAAGTTCTTCCCAAACCCGTAGGTGGGAGGGGAGGAGTTTTTGGGGGTTTAGTTTTTGGTAGCTCCTTTGGAGATTTTCCCCTAATTTGTCCTAAACCGGGACAGAGACATAACCTGTTTCCATTGCTGGGGTGACGGGGGGATTGCAGGAATTGACTCTGCTGGAGGCTGAGGTGAGTCTGACGGGGAAGGGGTGGCAAAAACATCCAACTGTAACTGACCCAGACGCACCATGTATTCTAGGCACAGACTTTGTACTGAACGGCTATTACAAAGACCCAAAGGGACTCAGGTGGGCTTTTGGAATAGCTGCTGTAGCAGCAGAGAGCATTAAGCAAACAAACATCTTGCTTGGACTGTCAGAAAACCCATCTGCAGTGGGGCTCCTGAAAGTGACAGAGCAACAGGTACCAATTGCCACCATGACAGTGCACCGCCGGCAATACCGGATGAATCGAGATGCTGTGATCCCCATCCACACAATGATCCACAAGCTGGAGAGCCAAGAGGTGGTCAGCAAAACCCACTCACCCTTCAACAGTCCCATCTGGCCTATGCGCAAGTCTGATGGAGAATGGAGATTGACTGTGGACTATCGTGCATTGAATGAAGTGACTCCACTGCTGAGCACTGCCGTGCCGGACATGCTGAAACTCCAGTACGAGCTGGAGTCCAAGCCAGCAAGGTGATATGCTACCATTGACATTGCCAAAGCATTTTTCTCCATTGCTCTGGCAGCAGAGTGCAGGTCTCAGTTTGCTGAGGAACTGACTGAACCAGGGGTGGAAACACAGTCCCACCATCTGCTATGGACTGATCCAGGCTGCACTTGAAAAGAGTGAAGCTCCAGAAAACCTATAGTACATTGATGATATCGTTGTGTGGGGGAACACAAATTGCAAGTATTTGAGAAAGGAGAGATGATCATCCAGATTCTGCTGGAAGCCATCAAAAGATGGCTTCGCCATCAAAAAGAGCAAAGAGCTGCCCAAGAGATCCAATTCCTAGGAGTAAAGTGGCAAGACAGAGGGTACCAGATCCCCACTGAGGTCATCAATAAGATCACCGTGATGTCTCCACCAACCAGCAAGAAGGAAACACAAGCTTTCCTAGGTGCCATAGGTTTTTGGAGAATGCACATTCTTGAGTACAGCCAGATTGTGAGCCCTCTCTACCTGGTCACCCGCAAGAAGAACGATTTCCACTGAGGCCCTGGAGAACAGCAAGCCTTCACCCAGATCAAACAAGAGATCTCTGATGCGGTAGCCCTTGGCCCAGTCAGGATGGGACCAGAGGTAAAGAATGTGCTTTACTCTGCAGCCAGGAACCATGGTCTATCCTGGAGCCTTTGGCAGAGGGTGCCTGATGAGACTTGAGGCCGACCTCTGGGATTCTGGAACAGAAGTTACAAAGGGTCCAAAGCCAACTACACTCCAGCAGAAGCTGCCTATGAAGGAGTTCAAGCTGCCTCAGAGGTGACTGGCACAGAAGAACAACTACTCCTGGCACCCCAACTGCCCATGCTGGGCTGGATGTTTAAAGGAAAGGTTCCCTCTACCCACCACACCACCTGCGCCACATGGAGCAAGTAGATTGCCCTCATCACGCAATGTGCCCGTACTGGAAACCCAAATTGCCCTGGGATTTTGGAGACAATTACAAACTGGCAGAAGGTGAAAATTTTGGTCTTACCAATGAAGAGGAGCAGGAATAAGTGACCCAGGCCAACAAAGCCCCAGCATACAACCAACCACACTACACTCTTTTCAACAACAGTTCCTGTCACATTGTAGGGATGAACCGGAAGTGGAAAGCAGCCATATGGAGCCCCACATGACAGGTTGCACAAGCTACCAAAGGAGAAGGTGGATCAAGACAACTTGCTGAACTCAAAGCCGTTCAGCTGGCCCCAGACATTGCAGAAAAAGACTAGTGGCCAAAGCTCTACCTTTACACTGATTCATGGAAGGTAGCCAATGCTCTGTGGGGTTGGCTGCAAAAGTAGAAAAAGGCTAACAAGGCAACGTAGGGGAAAACCATTCTGGACTGGAAAGACATTGCCACCTGGGTAGAGAAGCTACCTGTGAAAGTCTGCCCTGTAGATGCTCATGTCCCCAAGAATTGGGCTAATGAGAATCACCAACATAACAAGCAGGTAGCTCAGGCTGCAAAGATAGATGTGCCAAAGATAGACTTAGATTGGGAACACAAGGGAGAGTTGTTCCTAGCTCAATGGGCCCATGATGTCTCAAGTCATCAGGGAAGATGCCACCTATAAGTGGGCACAAAACCGTGGATCTAACCATGCACAGTATGTCTCAGGTTATCCATAAATGTGAGATGTGTGCTGCCATCAAGCAAGCCAAGCAGGTGAAGCCCCTCTGGTATGGGGGCCAGAGGTCCAAATAGAGGTATGGGGAAGCCTGGCAGATTGCTACATCACACTGCCTCAAACCCACCAAGGCAAGCACCGGCAATGCTGTCCATGGTGGAATCCACCACTGGATGGTTGGAGACCTACCCTGTGCCTCATGTCACTGCTCAGAACACCATCCTGGGCCTTGAGAAACAAGTCCTCTGGAGGCATGGTACCCCTGAGAAAATCGAGTCAGACAACGGGACTCATTTCAAGAGTAGACTTATAAGCACCTGGGCTAGAGAACATGGCATTGAGTGGGTGTACCTTATCCCCTACCATGCACCAGTGGTTGGGAAAGTTGAACCGTGCAACGGCTAGCTTAAAACCACCTTGAAGGCACTGGGTGGGGGAAGTTTCAAGAACTGGAAGATTAATCTACCAAAGGCCACATGGTTAGTGAACACCCAAGGTTCCACTAACAGAGCAGGCCCTGCCCAATCTGAGCCCTTGGGAACCAGGAGATAAGAGAGAGATAAGGTTCCAGTGGTACACGAGAGGTATGCTAGGAAAAACTGTTTTGGGTGAATGCCGCCTCCAGCAAAGACAATCCCATCCATGGGGCTGTTTTCTCTCAAGGACCAGGTTGCACCTGGTGGGTGATGCAAAAGGACAGACAGCCCAAGACATACCGCAAGGGAGACCTTGTTTTAGCGTGAACTACCTACGATACTGTGCCAGTATGTAATTTAAAGGTTTTAATTTGATGTAGCATGTTGGTATGAGAAAAATTCAGAGTGGATAATGTTGGGGGTTGTTTTTTTCCCTTTTCTCACAATGGAATTTTCCCCATTGTCATGCTAAGAAACCTGTTGACTAGGCCCTAGCATGGATGGCTAATGGCAGGAGAAGCAGGGGGGAAGGGGGGGAGAAGAGGGGGAAAGGAGGGGTGAGGAAGGGGAAAAACTGCAAGATCCAAAAAGCCAGAAGAGGAGAGGGGGAGGCACTGGCTCGTCCCATTTTGCCCATGGAATCAGAGGAGGGTGACCGCCGCTGCTGCCCACCACCCTGCCCCCCATTCCAACGCCGGGAGCCACCCTTGCTGCTGTTGGAGCCCACACTGCTGCCTTCTCACTTCAGCCTGCCACCTCCAGGCACCCTACTGAGAACCGTGACTGACACCATGAGCAGAGGGGTCTCTCCTCCATCCCTTTCCCACCTGGAACACCGCCACCATCACCCCCAGCCCTCCTGCAGCTGCACGGGACCTGCCTTGCCCTACCACCAGTAACTGTAGTGCAGGGAGAGGGTGCCTGTGACCAAAAATGGACTGGAACTGTGTTTGTTTTTTGTTTGTCTTGTTAGATATGTTATGAAGAACTGTTATTCCTATCCCCGTAACTTTGCCTGAGAGCCTCCTTAATTCCAAAATTACAATAAATTGGTGGGGAGGGAGTTTACATTCTCCATTTCAAAGAGAGGCTCCTGCCTTTCTTAGCAGACACCTGTCTTTCAAAGCAGGACAGTGCTTACCAGTATTTTTATTTAAACACTCATGAAAAAGTTAGAGCAGCCTGAATCTCACTTATCTAGAGGTTTCTACAACTACTCTGACAATAAAGCTTTGTGTAAAGTCACACCCTGCAAGTTTCAGAGTACAAGTCAGGTAAATTAAGATATGGTAATCTAATTTTAGTAGAAGTTTTGGCTTTCCGGACTTTCATTTCATTTTTCCTTAAAATAGCAAAAGATTATTTTCTCATGCATTTGTCTAACCAAAGGGAGCAAAGAGCTTCCATGTGAGCAGCAAGGTTAAGGGAAACCCATCTGAATTCCTGGTGCAGGTTTCTAGCTGTTTAATATGGTTTACCCCAGAATCTTTTAATTTCTATCTGGCCAGTTTCCTACTTTCAAAAACCTGTATGAACTTTGCATCTTCGAGACCACTATTGCTCTATGGACTTGGTTTAAATCAGCTGACAACTTAGAACAGAAAAGGAGAAAAGAGACACAGATCCCATATATTGCTGGGGGCTGGATTTTGTTCTCTAACTGTCCCAATTTAAAGATTTTTTTTCATTATCATGCTAAAGAAGGCTGCCAGTTACACCCAGGTTCTTTTGAGGACTCTAGACAAAGAGGTAGGTGGGGACTGCCTTGCATCGACTCTGCTCCAGCCTTCCACCTCTGAGACCACAGCTGACCACCAGGATTCAAACAGTGACTGGGGAGCTGTCCCTCCACCCTGCTTCCACCTGAGGCACAGTGCAGCCGCTGCCACCTTCAAACCCCCTCCCGTCTGCCACCTCTGAAGCTGTGCGGGCTCTGCTCCATCTTCACCACTGGGACCGAGCGCAGGGAGAGTGTGCCTGCTGCTGAAAGGAAGGACTGGAACTGAGTTATTTGTTTTGTTGTTAGTTTTAATAGCTGCTGTTGTTTCTGTTTGTCCGGTTAGATATATTAGTAAAGAGCTGCTATTCCTACCCCCTTATCTCTGCCTGAGAGTCCCTGATTCAAAAATTATAATACTTGGGAGGGAGGGAGCTTACATTCTCTATTTCAAAGAGGAGCTTCTGCCTTTATTGGCAAACACCTGTCCTTCAAACCAGGACATATATAAAAGCAACAGAATCTGTTGCTGTTTCTTGCTAAAACTTCAGAGGGTGGCAGGATGGACCCAACTCTTTGAAGCACCTGCTTGCCCTCCATATCTAATACAACACCTTGCCAGCAGAAATCCATCCAGAAGTTTTGGCTTAGCATGCTGGAAACACCAGTTATACCCAAGGTTCTCTTTTATATGTGATTTCAGCTAATACTTCCATTTCATTGCACAAGATCTCCTCTCAGCCCTAGCAAAATACAGTATTTCTGATCAACCTTATCATCAAATAACTTTTCAAATAAATAACTGAAGTTTAAAAATTGCATAGCTGTTGCTATTCACTCTAACACTTCCACCAGTTACTTGCATAGTCATTCCCACTCTGATTTAATAATTCCTTTCATGACTGTCTAAGTCTACATCAAAAATGAGAACATTACATCAAACCAAGTACTTGGCAGGCATGTACTGGTGAGATCACAGCAAGATCCTGGAATAGCATAGGCACACTCATTTGAAAAAGGCTTGTGGAGTTCCCATGCAGTTCAAGTAACCATGAGCAATACTGAGATAGATTCAGCCCTCTGTGGACCAGCTGTTAACTAGGTGAACACCCAGTGAGGTGGCAGAACTGGCATCCAAAGCTTCACAACTAATGTATCACATTATTTGCTCTAGCCATATTACTGCATGAATAAAACCAGCACAGATCAGAGCTTTTTAATCTAATCACACGATGAAGCTCAGAGGTAAAAGGTCAGAAGCAAGAATACAAAGTTCCCATCAAACGGAAAGCCTGAATACACAGATATCTCTAACTTTCAGTTCTCTGGCAAAATAAAACACAATGTTTCATGAAGTAGAAAAACAAGGTATTATTTAGAAAAGGTGTACTTGGCCCAAGGAGAATCACAAAATAATTACTTAAAATGTATTTGTAATTCATCATGGTTCAGTAACTTCTCATGAATGCTAATGTGTTTCAGAGAGATAGAAAGGCTTGTGCAGGTATGACAGAAACAATTAGTCAGTTATTAGTAAGTGTAGTCTTCATTGGCAGCCCTGCTGCTGGAGCTCCACATTACCTGTAGGCCTGACAGTAACTCTCCACATGCTGCTGATATTTAGAAATGCCAAACAGGCAGGACAAGTTATATCTGCAAACACTCTTTTCTCTCCCCTCATTTTGCCTGCCTCCTTGACAAAACTTGCAGTTCAAGTAAAATGCTACATGCTTAAGAGAGTGTGGCTCCTCTTCAGAAGTAAGTGTAAGGAAAGAATCTAAGTGTATCCACAGGCCCAAGAACTAACCTATACACTCACTGCATTTCCTATCCAAGACCTTCAAAAAAGGTGCTTATTTCAGAAGTACTATACTTACAGGGTTCTACCTATATGGAGCAGAACAGACAGCTTTATTTAAATTTAAACTTGGCCTTGCTTTAGTGTAACTACTCCCTCCACCAGTAGTTTCACAGCAGCAATAAAACTTTATTATCTTTTAGCACTCAGGAGATCCACTCACTTCCACAGGCCTTGTAACAACATTTAAAGAAAATTTTCAAAATTTTCAGACTTTCGATATGTGACATCCTTTCCTAAAGCAGAAGCCAGAACAGCATGGAGGACTGTTTAATTTAATTTCCTTTCAGTTTTTAAGAAAATACACTAAGATTCCTTAGTTACAAATTATGTTCCAACATTTAAAAGGCTACCCTCCAACAGATACTTAGGACACAAACCCCAAAATTTCCCGAGAGCAACAGTGCAACCCAAGCAATCACGCTCCACAGTAAGCCAGAGATGTGTTTACAGCAGCAAAGAGCAGCCTGGCTTTGACTCTGTGCCTCACTACACACCCGAGACACCCAAATGCTGCAGCATAATGTTCATCTTCACTATGAGACAGACATCACAATTTTTTAGCATAGTGAATCTCTGAAATGAACAGTAAATAATTCACTACTGGCTGAATTTATTAGCTATACAAAATTCCCAGGGTCAAAGGCCAGTGAAATGAGATGAAAACCATTAAGCCAGCAGACTTCAGCTTCTTTTGATAAAGAACACAGCTATATTCCTGTGACCTTTATCCAACCACAGTTCCAATTAGATTTGCAGGAACTCAGTTTTCATCTGGTTTAGAGGCTAATTTCTTAATATCCACTATAACTAAAATAATAAGCATAGATCCCTCTGTGCTGTTATACTTTACTGAAGGTTTGCACACATGCATGTGTGCGCATGGATATAAAAGCCAATTACTTTGATTGAAAGAATGCTTCCTGAGTGCAGATTACAATCTCTTGCTGTCTAAATAGCAAAAATCTTCATTGGAAGGCTTTCCAAGCTTTTCAGAAAGTAGCTATGGTCAGAAGCATAGCTGCAGCTGCACAAGATGTGTTCTTCCCACCAGGCTGATCTGACCTGTGCATTTACTTTCTCCATCATTATTCATACCTGTACTGCAAAGAAGAATATGACCCATATGCCTTGGTTTGTGCTGAATTAACAGGATTAAAAGTTAAGTTTGCATTTAATTGTAATTTAATAAGAATCTTTCCTGCCTTCACGCCCACCCACCCACCTTAAAGGACCCAGAATAATCTATCATTGGCCTTAAAAGCTCAAGAGCTTCCTTACTCCCACTGCAGCCTTATGGTAGACAACCTGTAATGCTGTCTGCTGAGGACTCAGGCTCTGCAACAACAGACAGAAAGGATAGAGAGGGAAGAAATAAAAAGAAAAGGAATGAGAAAGCTCAGTGACCATTCTGAAGCAGCAGCTAGTTTGTATGCCTCTTGACCTGCAGGACAATCCAAGGTGCAAGTTGGGCTTCATCATTCTCCCCAGAGGATGCAAGGATTGTTAGCAAATGTGTTACAGTCCTGTCCTGCCACCAGCTAATGATCCTGTATCCACCTAGGCAATATATTGTATAAAAATGAGCATGTGTTAGAGCTGTGGAGGACTAAGGAATATTTACCTAATTAATGTGCCATTGTGTTCTGCTCTTCTACTCTTCCGTCAGTTATAAGTTACACAATGGCTCAGCATATTCAGTCTCATTTTCCATATGCCTGACAGTCTAAGCTTGTGTGACTTTGTGTAGGGGAACCCCCCAAAATTATATTTCACATAGATTTAAAATACTAAACTGAAACACTGGAGATCACAAGCTCCCCTTTTCAGGCTTATCTTGCAAAAAAGACAGGACCTAAATAAACTTGATAATACTTTCCCCTCCTCTTTTGGGGCCTTCTAATGCTTTCCCCTTTGCCTGCTTGTTTTATTTCTCTTTTCTCCTCCTTCATTCAACCTTATTCTACCATCATTAAAAGTTTCAAAGAACCTGAATGGATTTTTTTGCAATTGCTTTTCAATGCCAAGTTCTGACTTTGACTGCCGGTCTTGGTATTCTCTCCTCTCCCCAGTAGCCCTTCTGAAACTATAATCCATTCTTTCAAGAGTTGCATTTTCTGTTGATAGTGCCAGAGGCCAGGAAGGCTCCTGGCAGTACAGTTTCAAGAGTCTGAAACAGAACAATCTTTTTTTTTCTTAAATTTCCCTTCCAAAGCAGGTAACATACAACGTTTTTCACCAGCAATGAATACCTGCTCCTCCTACACACATAAAATGCTCTGCAGAATAGCAGTAAAACATAATACATTGGAGATTCATATACCCACAGATGTAAATAATATTCTAGTATTTGTAGTCCATTTCTGCAGCAGCAAATGGTGAGGCCAAACGCTACAAATTTCTGCTGGTTCCTCCTAATACAGTTTTGCTCTTCTTCTAACAATTGCACAAGGGGAGCCATTGACAACTGCAGAATGACACTATTTTTTGTCAGAAATACTTTAAAATAACTACTACAGAAAGACACATTATTTTATGCCAATGTCTTAGCAAGCCAATCTTTTTGTCTGCAAGGGTAACAAAAGGGAAACTGCTTCTCCCAAGACAAAGTTGCTCTGCTAATACAAAATGACAGAAGCTCCTTCCCTTCCTAAATACTTACTCTGCTTTAGTAGCATACCAATGGGAAAGCAGCAGATAACTTCTTCCCTTAAGGCATTCAGATAGTTCTGCAAATAGCAAAAACCTATGCAATTATCACATGTATCATACTCAGCTTTCACTGATTTCCTGAGCTCCTCAATGGGACCAGAAGTAGCTGAAGACCAGTGTTAGACCTTAGAAAAGAAAAAGTAACTCTGCATTTTTTAAGTCTGCATTAATTTCTTACACAATTCAAGGAAGGTGCCTTCCTTTCTTTGACCTCATTTTTTTAATTCAAGACTTTAAGTGCTGAACTGTGACTATGTGGACTAATTCTCTGCACAAAGACGTTACATACTGCTCACAACTGAAGAAGCGTTTACAACACGTGTAACAGAGATAATTCTCTTTCTGCTACTCCTAAAGGCCAAACTCTAAAGATTTAGCACCACTGAGTGACTTTATTTTAGCAAGAGAAACTGAGTTATACCAGCTGTTCAGAATTATTTGGTTAACTCTTTTATTTGAAATATTACAGCAAGTTATTACCAGTTTTCATTGTAACAGACCAAGATAATCCCTGCACAGCTTTCTATATTAAGATAGCAAAAAGTTAGATTAAGTTTTTCTTTTGAAACAAACAAAACAAACCCCAAACCAAACACATACATAAAAACCGCCAAACTTTCAGAGGTTTTTTTCAGTTTCATGTGTAGATATCCCAACATTAAATCAGTATGAATACAAAACAGAAAATTATGGAGAACATCAAGGGTTAGTATTTTTCAACAAAATCATATTGCTACTTTTATCTGTGGACAACCTTTATTACAAAACAATCTGCTCTAATTCAGAGAGGAAAGAGAGATGGTCCTTCACTCATGATATCTAAGTATTTCCAGAGAGTCTTTAGGTAAACTCCTTTAAGAGCTCACGTCAGTTGGCCAGTAGTGTTTTAAAACCACCTACGCTCATTTCCATTGACTAGGTGCCTTCTAAAACTTTCCTTTTCCTTTGACTTCATGATCACTAGGCTTTATGCCAACATAAGAATAAAAAATGAAAACAATAGCAGATTTACCTGAATTTAACTGGATTTAAAACTTTTTAAACACTTTTTGCCTTTAGCATATACTAAGAGAGTTTGAGAATTTCTACCTACAGCTCATATGTAGGTTTATTCCATACAAATACTGGACAGTCAAACCTAAATTGAGCTGCCCTGAGCTTTTCCCGGTGCCTGGTAGGAATTCCACTATATAAATCAATAGATAGAGCAGTTCAGTTCTGCCTGTATAGGAAAAATACTGATTGCAGAACCTTTTTGCCCTGTTTGGCTAAATCATCTCACTGAAGAACTACAATTACAGCAGGAACTTCATATTACAATCTGGTGCATAATGTCCATGCTGTCTCCAGGGAAGGTATTTCCCAGCTTTTATTCAGAAAATAGCTTGAAAATATATCTCTTTATATCTACACTCGGCCTACTGTTGTCTTGGGCTGCAATACAGGATATGACCAGAATTATGTCACCATATGTTGAAGCTGGGTAGAACAGTGTTCCTTATCTCCGTGGCACATATTATCTGCTAATGGGCCATCTTTGAAACTAGGTGGGGCAGTCATCTTTATCTTTTCCACAACCCATCCTCCCTCTAGGAAGATATCATCTGCTGATAGGCTATTAAGTCCCACTGTATGATTGATAAAATTACATCATCCCATTGGGAAATGCTCCAGCCAGGAGGAAGAGCCAAGCCTTTCCTACCTAGATAAAAAACTGAGATTTTGAACACCAAGGCAGCCTTTTCCACTGGATTCCAGAGAAAAACCAGACCTTTCCACATCATCGCTGGACTTTTGGAGCAAAACTGCACCCTTCTACAGCACCACTGCCTCAACTGAACCACATCTGTCACTCCAGGAGGACTGCAGCCACCATTTAATCGGACTGCTACCAACACCCTGCCTAACTAGGAGTCAGGTTGTATTCTGAGTCTTGTCAGCATTTTGGGTTTGTTCTTTGTAATATTGCATTTCTATTTTAATTTTCCTAGTAAAGAACTGTTATTCCTAATTCCCATATCTTTGCCTGAGAGCCCCCTGATTTCAAAATTATAATAATTTGGAGGGAGGGGGTTTACATTTTATGAGCCCTGGTGTTATGTACTTCTGATCAGAATTTGCACTGTGTGGCACACCTGAATTCCCCTCTCCATCCTTCCTGTTGGAACACTACTAGCACTGAAACTCTGGAGGGAAGCCATCCTGAGCATCCACTCAGGGCACCAGTCATTACCTGATGCAAAGACCAAAACTACATTCTTCCAATGTCAAACCAGTGGTTTATAATGTCTTTTCCATCACGTTAAAATTACATAGTTGCACAATGTCATTACACTGAAGTTACATATCTCATAAACAACCTGTAGCAAAAACCACTGGACCTGCCCAGGTACTGGCTGAATTAAAAAGCAAGACATCAGCAGTATGAAAACTGTGCTGACTCAGGCTCACCATTTCCAAATTAAATTAAAACTACTGGTTCTCCTAAATTACACCAAATTGCTAGCCTGAGAGGCTACCTCTCCATTCAATCCACATCACAGCTGGGGCTTCTTTGTTACAGAGGAGACAGCTACCCACAGGGCATTCTCTAAAGGGGGCCCTCAACTCTGAATTTCAATAGATTTAGAGAAAAAGCTTCAAGAGAGAAAAGCAAGGTTTATCCCCTTAGCCAAGCTTATGAAGATCAATGAAAAGAGCAAGAACAATTAGTTGGAAACAAAGGACTTACGGGTTGACTTAAATTTGATTTTCTAGTCTAGTTTGGTGGTTCTCTGATTTAGGGGAGGGAAGTCCAACTGCTTTTTCCTTTATGCCATCATTCCTTTAATTAGAAAACATAGCCCATAAGCCACTACAGTTGGTTTTCTTAACCTTCATATATTAATTTCACAAAATTATTTCAAAGCTAAGAGCCTCTCCTTCTCCAGAGTAAAATTACTAATTTTATAAAATTTAAGCAATTTGGAGCAAATAGAAAAAAAATCTTAAAACCTACTGGTTTAATTTCAATCCACAGACCCATGAATCATGGATGGTTTGATCCCTCTGGCCTATGAACTAGGAGACCAATTTAAAATCCCAGTGCAAACAGCCCAAGATCATTTTATTTATGTATTAGTTTCAAAATAGAACTCGAATTCCAACTCAGATTTAAAATTATGCAGATTATTTTTTTCCCTTCTCCCTCAGCAGACATTTCTCCTTTATCCTGATGTGTCTTTTGAGTCACTTACAGCTACAGGGGATGAAGTCTTTGCAACCTCTATCTTCCAGAAAATCATCCCAACACAGCATGACACAACCAATACTTGTTACCCCAACACACACCTAGACACTCTTCTAACAAGCTTAATTCCCAAGGTAGCTGAAGGAAAAAATGGGCTATTTTTAACAGGTCAGGAAATAAAAGCCCAGACTACTGGATATTTTAAAAGTTTATGAAAGATGACGTATGGGGTTACATCTTGAGGCTAATCCAAGAAAAACAGACTGAAATCACCATTTAATACAAAGGGCAGAACAGATGCTCACGTTTCCACAGTTTGTCCAAATATGTCAGAGAATAAAGATAGGACAGAGAAAGGCTCAGAGCAACACACGGTAACGAGATGATTTTCCTCTTTCAAAATTGCTTTCCATATTTGAATTTTTACGAAAGTTTCAATTTCAGCTCCAAATTATGAAAATAAGTCTCTTCAAAAGAGACCACATAAACTGACCTACTTCTAACACAGTTACAATTAAAAAACAAACAAACAAACAACACAATTTTTTTTCAATGTCTGAATGATTTTTTATGCTCTTTTCCTCATTTTCTGGAACTGGCACAAGCTGTCAAATCTTTATTTGCATAAATATGGTCAAAATTGTATTAAGTGGTCCAAAATGAAAAAGACCTTTTCATTTTGTTTTGTAGACTTTTTGGTTGACTTGCTCCTTTTTCTCCCACTTTCTCCCTCTTCCTGAGTAGTTACAATCACCACACTTAGTGTTGTGTCTTTCGGTCACCAATGGAACTTCTGACTTGTTCAGATTTTCTGCCCTTTTATATTTTTTTGGGAAAAGTAGGTTAGGCACAACAAGAGAAGTTATGCATATCTATAGAAGAGATTTCAGATTACATAAAGTAGAGCTCAGAATCAGACCCCATGTCTAGGCCTGAATTTTTCGAGTTTGGTGAGCAGAAGAGATTTCAGCACATGTGTGAAGAGGGACAGTGGGAGGTGGAGTGAAAAGGTTGATAGGAGGAATATACTTGAACCACAGAGGGTAGAGGTCCACCAGATGAGTCAGCTGGTGCTTGAAGGGAGGAGAAAAGAAAGAAAACTTGGGGGGTGGAAGGAAAGAAAAAAAGACAAACACCAATACTCCAACATTTTAACAGCCTAGCGACCAAAGGGTATACCAGATATCTTCTCCAGAATCCAAGGACAAGTACTTACGTTTAGGAAATTTTTTTTTTCACTTAGTTTGGCTCAGTGTTACTGAAAAAGTTTGTCCAAAAGTCCATGTGCTGAGCCAACATTTATTAGGTTTCAATTTCAAGCTGAAGCCATAACTACGAAAATTAATGCGGCAATTGTACCAGAAAGCAAAGAAATGGAAAAGACTATACTGGTACGTAACAAGTACATTCACTGGCCCCAAGAGTAAAAAATTGTATTATTTCAACCTTTGTCATAGACATTTTTCTCTTATTATTAGAAAAAAAAATGTGCAAATCAAATGTATTGTTTGGCCAGAAGGTATTATATGAATAATTATAAATCCCTCATCAATCAACCTCAGTAGATTACTGCCTGTCCTAAAATATGATGCAGCAATTTAAAGAGTCACCCCAGCAATGGTCACACCAACAAGATTCAATGAAAAATACTGCAAATTGCCAGTCTAACCAGACAGAAAGCCTGAACTGCTCACACGAAGCATCTTTGCCAAAACCCACGTATCCCTCAAACTTCCGCTGGACTATATGGCAAATGGACATTGACTGAAGAGAATGAAAAATAGGCAAAGAGTAGTTTCACTTCAGCTATAAATTCAAGCACCAGAACACATGCATGCACTGAGAATACATGAACAATTAGTTAAAACAAATCTACATCTATGGGAGAAAGTGTTAAAACAACCGTATTTGATAGGAGTTTATTGCAACATTAGTTTTGCTAAACTCTTTCCGTCACTCCAAAACATAAGAAAAATTGGGAAGAGATGTTTTTATTACATTTAAGAAATTAAAAAAAAAAAATAATAAAATCCCTCTCCTATTTCCCCAACAGTTATGTAAACAGTTATGTAACAGTTATGTATCCTATTACTATGTAAAAGATCAAGTCACTATCAGAAGGAATAGAGATGAGTTTCAAGTCCACAAACAAATGCACATAGTAGTTACAGCATGTGCATGGTCACAGGAAAAGACAACTACATACTGAATTTTATGAAAGATTCCAACAGATTACATCAGGAGACCTGAGGCTGACAATGAGCTACAAGTAAACCACCTCTGAATGGCACCAGTCATCTAATCTCAGATAACACACAAAAATCTCAGCTGAATGAGGTAAGTCAAAGTGCTGACAGCATTATTTGAGCCTGTCGTCAAACCCTGCATATCCATCCTCTTATATAACTTCAAAACGTTGGATGTATTTGATATGGGTTGTCAACTTCATACATTTTCATTAAGGAAGGTAAGGTCCACATGGAGCATTTAGTCCAGGTTCATGGGTTCATGCACACTCTCCGATTTCCAAAAAAAGCTCTTGCAAATTAGATAATCTTCAGGCAAGCTTCCTCTGCTGTATTAAAGAATGGGAGATTAATGCCATCACATCTCCAGAATCTGAAGTTCTCTTAGAAGTGACCTTTCCTCTCTTTCAGTTGAAGCAATCTCAACAAGAGCCAGGTTATTATGTGTGCACTCATGTAGCTGATAAAGAAATTACACTGTCCCTGATGACACAGTATTTCTGAGATAGATTTACACTTCATATGCCAATTATAAATTAGAAATGTACAATAAACCCTTTGAGCTAGACATTTTAAGAACATAGGAGATGATACACACTTCAGGCCACAGATTTTCTTGGAAATCTTAAATAGAATTATTTATGTGAATAATAACCTAAGGGTCCCAAGATAAAGAATTTAAGCGCTGGGCAAAGACCTTGAAATCATGAGAGCTGGGATAGATAAATAGCAAAGAATAAGGTACCAAAGTAGAAGTGGCAAACGTGGAAGAAGAAGTTACAAGGAGAGTTTAACTCAAATAAATAAAAATCAGAAGGAAAGCAGAAGCAAAGGACAAGATGACACAGCCAGGACACAGATATAGTTTCATAATAAATCTGTTTGGGAATAATTTGTTTTCTTACTTTCCACCCTCTCACACCTCCTTGCCATTCCTAGCCTGTTTACTGAAGATGATGTTTCACAAACATTTTAAATCAACTTAATTCCATCTGAAAGGGAAAATCTTTCCCCTAAGCATTGATTCATAATTCCCACTCCCTCCCTTCTGCTAGTGCTAGCTTCTGTGGAGATTTACAGTGCTATTTCAGTAAAAGGAACACAGCAGAAACAGTAATAAGAAGACTTACATCTTCAAAAGTGGTAAGAATAGGTCCTTTATCATATTTGCATAACATCTCCAGGTAGTATACTCAGCTTTCTGAAGAACTCCATAGCCTAATCTCTAGAAATGCAACAAAATGAGTTCATTTCTACATAAACTAAAACCCTTTTCTACAGGGGATCCCTACCAGCAGTACCTACATTATAGTGTGATTTACTGCTGACAAAAAACGCTTTGTCCTCTAAGTTCTCGCAATTATCTTTCCTCTCCAAGTAGTCATTGACAACATTGACTACTGCAGACAAATCAAATGCTCACACTGGAAACCTGCCATTAGGAAAAATAAATCAATGCACTTTCAAGGGTTTGCAAACAAGCACCACATGAATCCCTGTTCACCTTGCTCTTGAGTGCAGGCATACATTTTACAAAGCCATCTGCTCAGCAGCTTGAGAAATCTGTACCTTACTTAGTGATGGGCACCACACATGTGGCACCAGCTACTAACCCAAGCTAGCCCAGAACACAGAAGTTTTTCAGATCTGAAATGGAGAGAAGAGGAAGCATGCTAGCTATACCCTGGAGCATATACTTCTCATTAATATTACTCTTCAATGCTAATAGTGATCGGAAACAGAGGAAGCTAGCAGGAAGGTTATGACATTATCTTCAATCTCTCTTTTGTGTCTTGCAATAATGAAAGATGACATCACAAAACCAAAATCTTGCAAACAGCTTGATGCAAAAACGCTGAGCAAAAGAAGCTCTGCAAGTTTGTTACTCTTCTTCCATTAATCTCTCTAAAACTATATGCATGCTTTTTATTTAAGTGTAACATATATATTATCACCTCTTAGATTAGCACAATCAAATGCTTGCCAACATTCTGACTTTTGCCAATTCCTTTTAATTTCTCTTTCCTTTTCAACTGTTATATTTGAAAAGAGAGGAGAAAAAAGAAAAGAAAAAAGGGGACTGACTTGAGTAGAAGAAAAATTATTCTAAAGCCTTTAAAACAGTTTCTCTGTTAAACTGACATAAGTTTAACAACGTGTACTTGGCACATTCCTCTTGCCACGAATACAAGAAACTCAAAAAAAAACCAAAACTTACTCAAAGCAGGGAAATCTGTTAAAGATACAGTACACACCTTGCTGAACAGTGGTCTGACAGCTGTTACAAAGCCATTTGTAGATTCAAGTGTTTGAACAACAACAAAGACAACACAACTGTAAAGGCTTTTTCAAAAATCTGACCAACCCATTCTCACTCAAATTGTACATTCTAGAAAGTGCAGACACACAGCAGAAGAAAAGGTCTACTAGACCCAGGTAAAGCTGTGCATGGAAATAGAACAGAAGAGGCAACAGTACTTTTGCTTGATACAAGGGTTTCTAGCTCCCAGGGTTTCCAAAATCCCATCACCTTCTATAAATGTGGAGAGTTCTTTTAATACAAGGACATGCTGCACATTCACAGCACAGCATAACAAAGAGAGCTTTTAAATTTTAAAGAGATTGTTTATTTCAAAGAAACTGACTATCAAATGACAGTAAAATCTCAGCTTGGGAGGAAAACTGTACTTGATAGCCTCATCTAAGTCCCAAGAAAATCCTTGTTTGAGAATCACAATTAGAAACATTATGGCTGGAAATATATCAAAACCAAACAACAACAACAACAAAAAAACAAAAAAGCTTGTTATTGGAATAGGAGAACACTGCATGTTATTTTGCAGGTGCACTGGAAGAGATCTGGGGAAACCTTTTCCTAGTTACACTTGAATCTATAGGTATTAGCCACTCATTCCACCACATACTGAAGCCATCTAGAGTATCAATGGAAGGAAACAACAAGTCTTATGTGTGAACATAGGAGCCCTACTCCCAGTGTATCAACATGGAAAACATGAGATCATATTCCAACACCACTTTGTAGGCTGGACACTCTGAGAACTCAAACTTTAAAATTAAAAAGATTTTTACTTGGTAGACAAAAACAAAGAACGGAAGGAAGGGTGGAACACCACCCTTTGAGTTGCTATCTGTAATTCACTACCTCACAGCATTGGTGTCAGGAAGTTCAATACCCACAGCAGTGTTTCAGCAACAGTTACACTTTTACATAGAATAATAAGTTTTGCTTGATGAGAAAAAGGGTAAAAGGGCAGTAAAAAATAACTTTGTAGGACAACACAATATGTTGCACCCAAACAGCAAGAATACAGAAGTACTTGCTTTTAAGAACACTAATGGTCAGGTTATATAACGACGACGGCAAAATTGCAGATACTTTTGGTTACCAAGAACGCTACAGAGTAAGCGGGTAAGAGGTTTTCCCCTCCCCTCAGCAAAATCTGTGTAAACTCTTGTCTTAGGTTGCAATATAGGATGTGGCCAGAAATGTGTATTCTATCACCATCTGTTCAAGCTTTATCTCCATGGCACATATTACCTCCTAATGAGCCATCTTTAAGACTAGGTGGGGCAATCATCTTTATCTTTTCCACAACCCATCCTCACTCCAGGAAGATATCATCTGCTGATAGGACTTAATGGCCACTGTATGACTGATAGAATTACATCATCCCATTGGGAAATGCTCCACCCAAGGGGAGGAGCCAAGCCTTTCCTACTTAGATTAAAAACTGAGATTTTGGACAGCAAGATACCATCTTTCCACTGGATTCCAGAGGAAAACCAGACCTTTCCACATCATCCCTGAACCCTCAGAGGAAAACTGCACCCTTCTACAGGACTACTGCTTCAACTGAATCACATCTGCCACTGCAGGAGGACTGTAGCCACCATTTAATGGGACTGCTACCAGCACCCTGACTGACAGGGTGTCAAGGTTGTATTCTGACTCTGTCAGTGTTTTTGGGATTTTTCTTTGTAATGCTGTATTTCTATTTCAATTTTCCTAGTAAAGAACTGCTATTCCTAATTCGCATATCTTTGCCTGAGAGCCCCCCTTAATTTCAAAATTTAATAATAATTTGGAGGGAGGGGGTTTATCTTCTCCATTTCAAACAGTAGCTTCTGCCTTTATTGGCAGACACCTGTCCTTCAAAACCAGGACAACCCTTCATCTAGTAAGTTTTTCCTTAGGCATATGGAGAATATAAGGAAAAATATCAAAATGGTAAGTATAGAAACCAGTATTCTTTCCTCTACCCTCCTGCCCATCAGCAAATTGTTCACTAGAATAAATCCTCAAACAATGATACTCTAAGCAAAGTTGTAAACTACAGAGAAGGCAGTTGTATCCTAGTGCACAGGGAGTTTCAAAGAGATTACAGAGAGAGAAAAGAAAGTCAACTACCCCTATACAACCTTTCCAGTATGAATAAATTGTGATTCAGTTTTGCTATAGACCAGTCTATTCACACTACTCAGATCCACAGACTGCACTAACAATATCTTTTCTAATACTCATTTCACATCATGTTCCTGTTTTAACCATACTAATCTTTCTTTCCTCTGACTAGTGAGTTTTAAAAGCCACTGCAGTACTTTTAACAGCTTTATGATGTGTGTTAATGGATATTCCGCTAACAGTATACGAGAGAAATTTCTACTAGCAAGCTGTCACCACTGCTGCTCCTCCTCCTTATCTAGTTACCAGTCATCAAATTAGATCCCTACTACCTAATTATACAGCTAAAAAAAGAAAAATGGGAATGAGGGAAAGAAAACCTTCAAAGAAAGCAAACTTCCAGCTCAAACTGGAAGAACTTTATGTAAATTTCAGTGTATTTTCTGTCCTCTGTAATATTCTGCCTAAGCCACTCAATCAAGCAGGAATGACATGGAAAGAATAGGACTAATGCGAACAATGAATGATCCATAAACATCTACAAGATTATATAATTGGAGATGGCATGCATGTGTGCGTGCATTTGGGCGAAAGGAGGAGAAACAGGCAAGAAAGAGGAGGAAGCAACAACCCAAGTCACAGATACAGGACTCAGCACATTTCTTACTCAGTTTCCTTCTCTTCCCAAAAGATAAATATTTTAACTAAGGGCTATCAGGCAGCTGAGAGATAAAAGCAAAAGAAAACCCATTTGCTAATGAATACATTTCAAAACATCCCTTGCTGAAATTGCACCGCAACTGCAGTATCATGAAACAGCTCATAGACAACCATGTTTATACTAAAGCAATTAACACATGGTACATTTCCTGCACTGTTATTATTATTGGCATCTCTGTTTGCTACACATTTTGAGTCTTGGCAGATTAAGAGTTATTCTTATAAACTTAACAACAAAATGTTGCTGATTTGAAATGTACTCACTGTTATTTTTCAGGAACTACATTTACTTTACACCATTCTCAGGGGAGAGTTGAACAGTGTATTAGTTCTGCAAGGAAAATATATTCAGAAAAAAACTTTACAAAGGCTTTGAGCCAAAAAACTTCATAAATGTAACTTTTTAGACCCAGAACCCACTTGCTTTACTAGGCTGCACACTGTGGCTTTGCATAATCACCACCCACATTTCAGAACAATCATTTCATCTGAAATTCATCAGCTGTTTGATCACCTGGGTGAGCATGAATTTAGGAAAAGGAGCACACGCACCCCCTCCCACCCAAAAAGTCCTCGGATGCAGGGTCGAGGGGGAGGCATGCCCTCGGATGCGGCAGCTGGGTACCAATGCCGAGCTTGGAGCTGGCTGCCTGCGGGGATGCACTTGCCTCAAAGTTGAGGCGCCCGCGGCAGTGTAGACACTTGCTGCGGCTACAGTCTCCGTCCGGGCCTGACTCCACTCATTAACCCACGCGGGTCCGGCCGCGGCCACTGCCCCACACGCCGCCCCCCCGTCCCCGCGCAGCGACGCGCTGGTCCCGCCGGGTCGGGCGAGGCCCCGTCACCACTCACCACCCGCGCCCGGAGATGCGCGGCTCTCGTCCGCCCCCCCTCGCCAGCGGCCTTCAGCCACCCCGAGAAGTAGGGGTTGCCCGGGTCACGGGAGGGGGCTAAGGCGGGGACGGAGCGGGAAGAGGCGGTAGTGACGGAGGAGGCGGGGGCGCAGGCGAAGTCGCGGCGGAAAAAACTGGGAGGCTGTGGCAGCAGCGGTCGGAGGCCAGCGGAGAGGGCAGGGCGGCGGGAGGAGCCGCTGTGTGAGGCGAGACGAGGCGAGGCAAGGCAGGTCGGGCCGGGCCGGGCCACCCCCCCGTTGGCAGCCACCGTCCGAGGCCACGCCGCGCTGACAAGCACAGCACTGCGCTTCCTCTTTCTCGTAGTGACGGCGGCCGCCCCCACCCTGGCCACTCCTGCCGCGGGGAGCGGCTGCGGAGCTCGCTCAGGCAGGTAGGGGGCTCTGCGGCCGCCTGCTCCGTCCCGTTCCTCCTCCTCCCCGGCTGCTTCCGTGCCTGTCCGCGCTCCCCCGCACCACCCGGCCAGCGCCGCTGCCGCGTCCACGCGCGGGATCGAGGCTCTCCTACCTCCGGCGTGGGCAGCGCCCCCCCTGACACAGCGCACAGCGGGGCCGCTCGACTGCCGCCGCGGGAACCGCGCTCTGCTCCGCGCCGCCGCCTCGGTGCGGTGCGCTGGGCTGCCCTCGGCGCTATCCCATCCCGGGGCTCGCGCAAGCACCCGCCGCTCTTACTTCCTCTTCCTTCCTCCTGCTGGCCGGACCGCGATGTGCAGCCCCGGGCCGGCCGCCGCCGAGGGGTCCCGCGGCTCGGCAGCACCTGCGGACGGGGGCGACACCCGCTCCCGCCTCCGCCCGCTGCCGCTCCTCTTCCCCGGCGCGGGGGTGCGGCTGGCGTCCCTCCTCCTGCAGCTCCTAGATGAGGGATTTTGGCTACTTCCTTGCCTTTGGAATAGCTGTTTATGTTTTGATGCCGCTTCTCTTCCCAGATAGCCGCCGCCGCAGCGGGGACGCTGCCGCGCACGTCTGTTCGCCCCCGAAGCGAGCGAGCTGCCGGGGGAGCCCAACCCAGTCCAGCCGGGTCGCTCCAGGCCGGGGCCCCGCCGGAAGGGGGCGGCTGCAGCCTCACTCCGCACCCCCTGCCCTGCTCCGCCGCTGAGTACCGGCTGCTGCCCCGGCCCTGGCGCTTCAGCATTCCTGCGGCCCGCTAGCGCCGGGGCGAGGCGAGTGCCCACCTCGTGGCTTTTGCTCTCTGGAAAAGCGAAATATCAGAGCTCTGATTTTCTTCTCCGTCTCCTTGAAAGAAAAGTGATCAATAAGTTTCTTTTATTTTTCTTTAGTGCCTTAACCCATACTACACAGTGAACTACACAGGTTATGTGACCCTGCAAACCATCGAATTATATCTTCTAATACCAAGATACCAGATTGTGAGGGTGGTGGTGTTGGTTTGTGTTGTTTTGTTTGGTTTTTTTTTTTTTTTTGGGGGGGGGGGGGAGGGGTGTTTGATTTTTTCCGAAGTCCTGTACATTTCACTTTGATAAGAACTGATACCCATGAAGCCTGGCTGTGGTACAGCAACTTTTACTGTATGGTCTAACAAAATTTACTTATTGCGAATTATCCCATCGTACATGAAGACCAAAACCTGCAGAATTACTGATTCTAATCTTGCATATAATTATGTGCAAGAGGATATTTATGCAGGGTAATAATTCCCAGTGATTTCCCATAAAACCACTCTCCTGCAACACCCAAGTCCTCAAACCACAATAATGCTGTTATGCATCAACTGACACTTAAGGGGCTCATTGCTCTGAAAGTCCCACAGCTGCTTACTAGGATTTTATACCCAGCAGAATTGCTGTGGGCTTTCCAGAAGAAGAACAGTGCTTCATTCCCTCGTTAGACTCTAATACACCACGACAGCAATACACCAGATCTAAGCAAACACTTCCTGTTAGATCTAAGCAAATATATGGCGGTGTGAGGCAATGGCATTACTCACCTGTCACGTATGACTGTATTTATAAGACTAGAGCAGAGATTCCGCTAAGTGACAGGGGCTATGACTAGACCCCAAAACCATGGAAACTCCTTTTCATTCATGTACAAACTGCATGCCTAGTCCTCCCTCCTCTGGCAGCTTTCAGGCAGATGGCACAGGTGACAGCAGTGAACACTGGGGGAGCCGGGGCAAGAAGCATCACCATTCTGCATCCTGAAACTTCTCCATGGCAGGAATTCCCTTCAATCAAGGAACATTTCTCTAAAGCCACTGAGTTTTAGGACCTCCTTGAGCGCGTGAAATTCATGGAGAAGCTGGACTTCGCATACTGAAATGGATAATCCTGTGTTAAATATACATTTTGCAGCACATTTTCATGTTGCTTTATTAAGGTAGAACTCCAACACTGAAAATGTGAGGTCCATATGAATGATATTTCTTATTAAATACACTGAAAACACTTACCAAACTTCTCAAGAGTTTCTTACTGATGCACAAGGTTTATTGAAAGAGGGATAATATCCACGGCAAGTAAATGGTCATTCAGTTTTGTCCTAGTTTGGACAAACTTAGGGGAAAAAACCCCCAGAAGAGCTCCC
Source organism: Oenanthe melanoleuca (assembly GCF_029582105.1). NCBI lineage: Eukaryota > Metazoa > Chordata > Aves > Passeriformes > Muscicapidae > Oenanthe > Oenanthe melanoleuca. Next base: position 102,192,796 of record NC_079335.1, on the reverse strand, counting down.
CAGGGAATAAACCCCCAATTCTTTATCCCACTGGACTTAAGAAAAAAATACTTCACTCAGGGGGAAAAGTGGAAAAAACCTATTTATTAACACATACAAGGGAAACACTTCCCAGCACAGATCCAGATGCAGAAAAAAAAATTTCACCGAGGGAGAAAAAAAGAGACGTGGACGATTCGATCTTCACCAGAAGGACGAGATGCTTCTCTGGCCGGTGTCCAGAGGCAGGCCGCAGGGTTCCTCCGGAGCGAGCTGGTGCTGATCCTCGGGAGGTGAGGGGGGGGGAAGGGAGAGGGAGAGAGAGAGAAAGGAAAGAAAAAAACCAGCCAGCAAGCCTTAAACAACAGCGAGCTAAAACAAATAATTCAAGCAATATATAGCCAAAAAATCAAGAAAAAAACAGCAAACTAACAAACCAGGCAACGAACTACTACCACAGCAGCGAAAGACCACCAGCAGCAGCAGCAGCAGCAGCCAGAGCCAAGCGAGCCACCGCAAGAAGCGAAAAAAAAACCAAGGCCAGTCCACAGAGCCGAGCCCAGGCGGCCCCTCCCCCGGGAGCAGACAGCTTCATGGCCAAGGGGGCAGGGTGAGGAGTCAGTCAAAACACCAACCCAGGACATTCCACCCCTTATCCCATATCGTGATCATTGACACACGATTGGGATATACACTCATTAAACACAATATGAACACTTCCTCTGACTTGCTCAAACCTTCAACATTTACATATTCCTTCTGTCTCATCCCACAGTCAGATCTCCCTGAGGTACACAGCGGGTTGTTCCATCTTTCTGCATTATCCACCAAGTACATCCAGGTCCTTGAGCAAAGGCAATCCCCCGAATGGGTTTGCCTGTACTCGAGGTAGGATTAATCCATACTGTCTTTCCTAGCAATCCTCTGACATGGGCCGCTGGGACTTTGTCTCCATCTACTGTATTAAGGCACTCAGATTGGGCAGGACCTGCTCGGTTGGTGGAACCTCGAGTGTTGACTAACCAAGTGGCCTTTGCCAAATGCTGCTCCCAGTTCTTAAAGGATCCCCCACCCAATGCCTTTAAGGTGGTCTTTAACAATCCATTGTACCTCTCCACTTTACCTGCAGCTGGTGCATGGTAAGGGATGTGGTACACCCACTCAATACCGTGTTCCCTAGCCCAGGTGTTGACAAGGTTATTCTTAAAATGAGTCCCATTGTCTGACTCGATCCTCTCAGGAGTACCATGCCTCCAAAGGACCTGTTTTTCCAGGCCCAGGATGGTGTTGCGGGCAGTGGCATGAGATACAGGGTAAGTCTCCAACCATCCGGTGGTGGCTTCCACCATGGTCAGCACATAACGTTTACCCTGGCGGGTCTGAGGCAGTGCGATGTAATCAATCTGCCAAACCTCCCCATACCTGTACTTGGACCACCGTCCTCCATACCAGAGGGGCTTCACCCGCTTGGCCTGCTTGATGGCAGCGCAAGTGTCACAATCATGAATAACTTGAGTAATGCTGTCCATGGTTAGATCCACCCCTCGGTCTCGTGCCCACTTGTAGGTAGCATCCCTCCCCTGATGGCCTGAGGCATCATGGGCCCATCGAGCCAGGAACAACTCTCCCTTATGTTTCCAATCTAAATCTATTTCCAACCCCCCTATTTTTCTGCTTGATCTACTTGATGGTTATTTTGCTGTTCTTCGTTAGCTCTACTTCTGGGGACATGGGCGTCCACATGGCGAACCTTCACGGGTAGCTTGTCTAACCGAGTAGCTATGTCTTTCCACTCTTCTGCAGCCCAGATTGGTCTTCCTCTGCGCTGCCAGTTCGTCTCTTTCCATCTCTGCAGCCATCCCCACAAAGCGTTGGCTACCATCCAGGAATCAGTGTAAAGATAGAGCTTTGGCCACCTTTCTCTTTCGGCAATATTCAAAGCCAGTTGGACAGCTTTGAGTTCAGCGAATTGACTAGACCCTCCTTCTCCTTCAGTAGCTTCTGCAACCCGTCGTGTAGGGCTCCATACAGCTGCTTTCCATTTCCGATTTGTCCCTACAATGCGACAGGAACCGTCGGTGAACAGGGCATAACGGATTTCCTCTGCCGGTAGCTGGTTGTAAGGTGGTGCTTCTTCAGCCCGGGTCACTGGTTCTTGTTCCTCGTCTGTCACACCAAAACTTTCTCCCTCTGGCCAGTTGGTAATTATTTCTAAGATCCCTGGGTGATTTAATTTCCCGATCCGGGCGCGCTGCGTAATGAGGGCTATCCACTTGCTCCATGTGGCACTGGTGGCATGGTGGGTGGAGGGAACCTTCCCACTGAACATCCACCCCAGCACTGGCAACCGGGGTGCCAGAAAGTGTTGTGCTTCTGTGCCAATCACCTCTGAAGCAGCTTGGACTCCCTCATAAGCAGCCAGGATTTCCTTTTCTGTCGGGGTATAATTACCTTCAGACCCTCTGTAACTTCTGCTCCAGAATCCCAGGGGTCGGCCTCGGGTCTCACCTGACACCTTCTGCCACAGACTCCAAGACAGATCGTGGTTTCCAGCTGCAGAATAGAGCACATTCTTCACATCTGGCCCCGTCCTGACGGGACCAAGAGCTACTGCATGGGCGATCTCTTGTTTAATCTGGATGAAGGCTTGTTGTTGTTCTGGGCCCCAATGAAAATCATTCTTCTTCCGAGTAACCTGGTAAAGAGGGCTCACAATCTGACTGTACTCGGGGATGTGCATTCTCCAAAAGCCTATAGCACCCAAGAAAGCTTGTGTCTCCTTCTTGTTAGTAGGTGGAGACATAGCTGTGATTTTATTAATAACATCAGTAGGAATCTGACGTCTTCCATCTTGCCACTTCACTCCTAGGAACTGGATCTCACGAGCAGATCCCTTAACTTTATTCTTTTTGATGGCAAAACCGGCTTCCAGGAGAATTCGGATAATTTCCTTTCCTTTCTCAAACACTTCTTCTGCTGTGTTTCTCCACACAATGATGTCATCGATGTACTGCAAATGTTCTGGAGCCTCACCCTTTTCCAGTGCAGCCTGGATCAGCCCATGGCAGATGGTGGGGCTGTGTTTCCACCCCTGGGGCAGTCGGTTCCAGGTGTACTGCACGCCCCTCCAGGTGAAAGCAAACTGCGGCCTGCACTCTGCTGCCAAAGGAATGGAGAAAAACGCATTGGCGATGTCAATGGTGGCATACCACCTTGCTGCCTTGGACTCCAGCTCGTACTGCAGCTCCAGCATGTCCGGCACGGCAGCGCTCAGCGGTGGGGTGACTTCATTCAATGCACGGTAGTCTACTGTCAATCTCCATTCTCCTTCAGACTTGCGCACAGGCCAGATGGGACTGTTGAAGGGTGAGTGGGTTTTGCTCACCACCCCTTGGCGCTCCAGCTCCCGGATCATCTTATGGATCGGGATCACAGCATCCCGAGTTGTCCTATATTGCCGGCGATGTACTATTGAAGTGGCAATCGGTACTCTCTGCTCCTCTACCCTCAGGAGTCCCACGGCAATTGGATTCTCACATAGTCCGGGCAGGGTGTTCAATTGCTGGATTCTCTCCGCCATCACAGCCGCTATCCCAAATGCCCACTTGAAGCCTTTTGGGTCCTTAAAATACCCGCTTCGAAGGAAATCTATTCCCAAAATACACGGGGCCTCTGGGCCAGTCACAATCGAGTATCTCTTCCACTCTCCTCCAGTTAGACTCATTTCCGCTTCCACTATGGTAAAGTCCTGTGATCCACCTGTTACACCAGCAATAGAAACGGTCTCTTCTCCGACACATCCTGATGGAAATATAGTACATTGCGATCCAGTGTCCACTAAAGCTTCATACTCCTGTGGTTCCAATGTGCCAGGCCACCGAATCCACACGGTCCAAAACACTCGGTTTTCCCTGGCCTCACCCTGGCTAGAGGCAGGGTCTCCCTAAGCCTGTTTATCCTTTTTGACGGGGGCATAGGTCTTAGAAGTTCCTTCAAGTGAATCAGACATGTCGTCATCATCCTCCTCATACGTGGCACTGTGATTCCGGGCGACTGGAGCTGCTCTCTTTCTGATGGAACCTTCTTGTTGAGCCTTGTCTTCCTTCAAATCACGCACTCGTCGTGCCAGAACAGCTGTGGGCTTTCCATCCCACCTCTTCATGTTTTCTCCGCAGTCACGCAAGAAAAACCACAACTCCGCACGTGAGGTGTACCTTCTCTCCTCAGCAGAGGAGCGTCTGCGTTGACTGCCAGGACGTCCGATTTGCACAGCTGAGATTTGGAGGAGATCCTCCTTGATTTCCTCTCTCAGCTTCTTATGGTTTTCCTCCAACTTATCCTCCAAGTTCTGTAAACGTGTTTCTACGGCTGCAATCCTGGCATGCGTTGGGCCATGCACAGCATCAGCGTACGCCCGAAGCTTCTTTGCCATATCAAGCACTGTCTCGTATATGTCTTCTCGTTTCATGATTGCAAGAGCTGAGGCATATTCAGATGGTCCAAGCCTCACAAGCTTCCTCCACATAATCGGTGTGCATGGTACCAGATCTGGATTTCTAGTTGTTACGTCATCTGAGAAAATAATTTCTGCCACCGCCATCTCTCTCAAACGTTGGACTCCCTGCTCGATGGTTTTCCATTTGGTCTGCTGCATGTACAGGTCATCAGCGCAGAGATATCTTTGTGCCACACTGTCCAATACACGTGACCAGAGGCTCTGAGGATTAGCTCCCCTCATCATACCTTGATCGATGACTGGATCTTGAGACAGGGATCCCAAATGTCTCGCTTCCGTGCCATCCAGGATGGTTGCCTCACCAGCCGCATCCCAAAGCCGGACTAGCCAACTAATTATGGATTCATCAGGTCGCCTTGTATAGTCTTTTCTTAGACCACGAAGATCTTTCAGAGAAAGGGACTCATTATTAGTTTCTGATCTCCCATCAGTCACTTTAGCTTCAGATTTTACATCAGGGGGAGTTGAAGGTCCTTCTCCTGCATCCTCCTCATCCTCATCCTCCCCCGGCCGATCTGTTTTCTTTGTGCACTTTCTACTCCTGGTACTGGTAGCCACAGCCATAGGTTGAAGCTTGCTGTCTAATTTTGCCCCTGTCCTGGAGCCTGAGGAGCTAACTGCAGTCTGAGTAACTGGAATAGTGGCTACGTTATCTCCCTGTTCCCTCTCCTTTGTTTGTTGTCCTGCACTATCTAACAGGGTTCGATAAGCGTACGCCAGAGCCCAGCTCACTGCAGTGATTTTCTTTTCCTTAGAATTGTCCTGACACTTTTCTTTTAAGTACTTTGCAATCTTGACTGGGTCTTGAATTTGTTCAGATGAAAAATCCCAGATTATAGGTTCAGAAAACTCTTTTAGAATTTGGCCCAGTTCCTCCCATTTGCCACACCACTCAGAATTCTTCCTACTCTGCTTTGCTACCAAATCAGGGGTTGTAACACCTGCATCCCTAGAAATCTCAGCTTTCATTCTGTATAAACTGCAGACAGTATAGAAAAAACTTACTAAATTAAATACCAGAAAGATGGTTTCCTTTACACTCAGGGAGAGCTGAACATTTTCTAACAGAGATGTAAATAATTCAGGGGAGAAGAAGGAAAATAAAGGCAAGAAATCCTCTTTGCTTGCTTCTCCTCTAATGAATTGAGTGCACAACACAAACCACGACTTGTACATCCCTGAAGTGGATTCTAACACCTTCATAAACTTCTGGCAGATCATAACAACCAAGCCTAGCCCAATGAGTATTTTGGTTAATACCCCTTTCATGAAAAAACTACGTGCTAGAGACAACACTGGGGCTATCTCTGAGTAAGAGAACAGGCCCAAAGACCACAGGGGTGTTAAGATTTCAAAAAACTCTAAAGAGCAAACATACAGACAGGCTTCCAATCCAAAAGACATCATGGCTTCAAAAAACATACTGATATCAATACAGGCAAATTAAAAACAAGATGTTATTAAAGTTTTTTCCACTTTCTCCTTCCCCGTACGGGCCACCAAATAAGAAATGTCCTAGTTTGGACAAACTTAGGGGAAAAAACCCCCAGAAGAGCTCCCCAGGGAATAAACCCCCAATTCTTTATCCCACTGGACTTAAGAAAAAAATACGTCACTCAGGGGGAAAAGTGGAAAAAACCTATTTATTAACACATACAAGGGAAACACTTCCCAGCACAGATCCAGATGCAAAAAAAAAAAATTAAAAAAAAAAAAAAAAAAAAAAAAAAAAAAAAAAAAAAAAAAAAAAAAAAAATTTCACCGAGGGAGAAAAAAAGAGACGTGGACGATTCGATCTTCACCAGAAGGACGAGATGCTTCTCTGGCCGGTGTCCAGAGGCAGGCCGCAGGGTTCCTCCGGAGCGAGCTGGTGCTGATCCTCAGGAGGTGAGGGGGGGGAAGGAAGAGGGAGAGAGAGAGAAAGGAAAGAAAAAAACAGCCAGCAAGCCTTAAACAACAGCGAGCTAAAACAAATAATTCAAGCAATATATAGCCAAAAAATCAAGAAAAAAACAGCAAACTAACAAACCAGGCAACGAACTACTACCACAGCAGCGAAAAGCCACCAGCAGCAGCAGCAGCAGCAGCCAGAGCCAAGCGAGCCACCGCAAGAAGCGAGAAAAAAAACCAAGGCCAGTCCACAGAGCCGAGCCCAGGCGGCCCCTCCCCCGGGAGCAGACAGCTTCATGGCCAAGGGGGGCAGGGTGAGGAGTCAGTCAAAACACCAACCCAGGACAAGTTTGCATTTGTCATACAGTTTCCATAATCCTGAGAATTTTCCCCTGCATTTGTTACATGTATTTTGGAACCAGAGTGTTTACAACTTAGAAAGAAAAGGGCACAGTAAATATACCAGAAGTGTGCAAGAAGGTGTTGTTTATTTCATTTTCAAATATTGGCTCAGGCTAGTTTTCCAGTATGGTCACAAGGGAGGTAAACATACAGATATATGGTGTTAGGAAAGATGTTTGGAAGAATATTAAGAGTGAACAATATTTAAAATGCAAAATTTCATTCTCCATGTTTCAGTTTTATCTCATGCTCAGAAATGAAAATCATTAAAATTTATTTCAGCTGTATTTTACCATAATACTTGGATTTTGAACAGTGCAGAAGAATGTTAATTTATCAGTGCTATAGTAAAACAGTTTACAAGAAACGTGAAAAAATTCTACCATTTTATGGGAAAAAAATTTAATACAAAATTCTACTGCACAGCTCAAGAGAACACGCTAGGAAACTAGAGAGTGCACTCCAATCAAACCTTTTCTTTATTCCTATTCCTATCTAATATCCATAGTATGGCAACCATTGCACCAAGATTGGGATTGCTTTTGGTCTCCAAAAGTCCAGGGAACCTCTACTCAGGATAGAATCGCCTGACTGCTATGGTAATTTCCTGATTTATTTAGTAGTAGTCCCTTTTTTGATGTCTGCTATGAAAGTGCACCTTAACTTTACAATTTATATGTTTACAGACAAAATCAGAGTGGATCATAAGATACGGGCATAAGATGTTTGCTAGATGATTCCAGAAAGCCAGAAGAGGGAGTGCAGGAACCGATAACACCAAGAATAAAACATTTTCAATGTATGCCTATTTCAGCTACAACCTTAAAATGAGAGAGAGAGAGAGAGAGAGAGAGAGAGAAAAGAATTTACAGGAAGAACTACTGCATGGCTCTGCTGACAACAAAGATATTTCAGGATAGTCGAGTAGATGCTAATCACATGTAGAAACCCAGCCTGTTGAAATCTGCCCTTGACTGACCCCAAAACTGTAGAAATCATCAAAGCCATTAGTCACTTCTGACAGTGAACTTCTTAGAACCTGAGAAAGAGTTCCTGACAATTTTTGAAGAAGTTTTGCTATAGTACTTCCAGCCAAAACTTTCCTAATGCAAAAATTATCCAAGATTGCCTTTGCTACACCCAATAGAAAGGAAAATTGGATTTTAGTGTGCTTTATGAATATCAGTATTTTAATGGTATATAAGTAATTATCTGTATAACCAGGTTCATAACTGTTAAAGCATACCACAATGTTCTCTGTGATATAGAAACAAGATAAAGAATCATTGTTACATTTTTACTTTTTAGAACCCATAAATTTCCCTTTATTTTAACAATACTAACTGTCTATTGTGTTTGAATGAAAATATTTTGTCTATGCGTATGTTCATTTCATAAAGGTGAATTAAGCCATGGGAACAAAATATGAAAACCATACCTTCTACTGTTGACAGTGCTCTGGTAAATTATTCTGCAACAGACTAAAGAGTGAACATGAAAAAGACTGAGTATCTGAACTGTGCATGTATAAGCTAGTAGAGATTTTTTATTAGGTCATGAAGCTCTGACCAAAATTCATTTTAAAAATTACATAAGTAAAAATGGACTGTATCAGAAGTTTCAAGCTTCTGCATTTTTCTAAAATACAGTATGCTTGCAGATGTCCATGCTTGAGTCCTTAAATTATAGTTACTGGTTTGCTTTTTATATGTATGAATTTTTATATTCATCTATTCACATGCATACGTGCATTTGGTGGAGGATAATTACGCAAGGTCAGGGTGATGCAAAGGTTATTGTGACTCAGTTTTAGGGTGTCTATTCAGACTTTCAAAATCAGCTCTTGTATATTCATTTGTATTTAACATATGTCAAGAAAGTGATGACCTTTGCAGAATAGCCAGCTTAATGAAGAAAGAAATAAATCTCACATAAGAATGGTTTTAATTAACCTACAAAGTCTCATTTAAAAAGTAGTTTTGGTCTGTTAATGGACTTATTCCCATCTCATCTGGTTATATATCTACAATAAGGTAATTGCTAGAAGTTAAGACTGTGTAATTATAATACTTATGATCATCACACTAGTTGTGAAATCTAAGCATGGCCAAGCAAGAAAATGAAGAGGCCAAGAATGACCATTAACTTAATGTATTTCTATGAATAAAGGGATGCCTCTGCAAACTTTTTTTACTGCCGCTTACTGCTCTTCTGTGTTTTAGTTTGCCTTTAAGAATCTCTTTAGGAGTTACAATCATAGATTCATATAATTTTCTGGGTTGGAAGGGACTTTAAAGATACCTAGTTTCAAGTTCCCTCCCATGGGCACAGATACCTCCACCAGATCAGGTTGCTCAGACCTTCATCCAGCCTGGCCTTGACCAGGGCTCCAGGGACAGGACATCCACAGCTTCTCTGAGCAACCTGAGCACTGTTCCAGTGCCACACCACCATCACAGCAAAGTATTTCCTCCTCATATATTGTCTAAACCTACTCACTTTCAGTTTGAAACCTCTTGTCCTGTCATTACATGCCCTAATAAAAAGTCCTTCTCCATCACTTTTATAAGCCCCCTTTAAGTATTGTAGAGTCACAATTATGTCACCATGAAGCCTTCTCTTTTCCAGGCTGAATAAATCCAATTCTCTCAGTCTTTCCTTGTATGAGAGATGCTCCATCCATCTGGTCATCTTGGTGGCCTCTGGACTCATTCCAACAGGTCAGTGTCCTTCCTGTGCTGGGATCCCAGAGCTGGATTTGGCACTGCAGGTGAGGTCTCAACAGGGCAGAATCCCTCCCTGGCCCTGTTGCCAATGCTGCTTTGGATGGCATCCTGTCTTTCAGATGTGTCAAACTTTCCATTGCATAATCAGCTTAGGTGAATAGTAGGGTGAAGAGACATAGAATAACCACTTTATAGGACAACGTGTTCAGTATGTAGTACCTGAACAGCAAGAATACAGAAGTACTTGCTTTTAACACTAATGTTTATGAGCAACAAGTGATTCAATCATAGTCTGCTTCTATGTGAAGAAGAAAAATTTGTAAAGAGCTATAAATGTTTAAGAAAAGCAATTAATTTTGTTCAATTTAATGTTGAAGTTCAATAAGCTCTGAACTTCAGGGGAGCTTCTCTTCTGTTGCAATGGAAACAACCATTGGAGCTGCCCGTTGGTTATCATATGTTGGTCCTAACCAGAAAAGTTTTAAACAGACCAGCCATTTTACTGTGACACTGGTGCAAGCTAAATGTTATTTTTATAATTTCATAGAAGAAAACTCAATCGATGTAAGTGTGGCTTTCACCCTCCATTCCCAGAACTTAAGTCATCCATCACAGATGTGAGGAGAAATAGCTCTTTAGGTAGAAACAGCTTTGGATCATACTCAAATAATCAAAAAAGTGCCTAATGCTTGGCCTAGGGAATGGGATGCTGATTATTAGTCATCTTAGGGAATACACCAAAACATGATGTTATGCACCTTGACAAAAGAAAGCTACCCGACAGGCTCCCAGTCCTGGCCAGCTGATGGTTGTATGGTTGCTGTCAGGTCTTGCCCTCTTGCTCTGTGTAACACCAGCAGTTTAGAGAAAGTCCTTGGAGAATGCACTAGAGGAATTTTGATCACCTTTCCAAGACATAACTGAGTTGTTTGCTGCATGCCATGTTTTCTTCTCTACCACACAATGACTTTCCTAATGTCTGTAACATTTTATGATAAAGCCTCCTATATATTTCAACCACATTTAAGTATTAATATTTTTTCTACTAATTTTAATCTTCCTCCTATTCCTTCATCTTGAAAGGATGGAGCTGGGCAGCTGGGTAATGGAGACTCCTAGGTTTTGACTTAAGTGTAAGCACTTAATCCACCACAGAATTATGGGTGAACTGCATGAGTTTTAAGAATTAATTTCCTGCCCTGTCCCTTTATTTTCTTTCCTTTTATTCTGTTGTTGTGGATTTATTTGTTTACTTATTTGTTTATTTTTTAACTTCGTCATTTTAAGTTCCAAGTTCTCCAAAACAAATTTTTTTTTCCCTGTGAGTTTGTAGATAACCAATATATTTCAGCTCCAATTTCATTTGGGGTCTCCTGATACAACTGCAGCACAGTTATTGTTGACTAACCTAGCTTTGTGAAGATACTCACTGCATTTTGATTGAGATTTTTACTTCTTTACCCCTCCAGTATCCTTGTAGATAATAGCATTACTGGGCAGTACAAAACTATAGAAAACTTAGACAAGAAGAGCTCCAAAACTTAGGGACTAATCAGTCTTTCAACAGGCTGAAAACCTTCTTTAACATTCACCCACTTTCTAGCCACCTTGTCTTCAATACAGATTAATATTTAATTGAAAGTGACCTATTTTTATCAATTTAGCAGCTGTTTTATCAATTTAGCTGTGCAGTTGAGGTTTGAAGAGTGCTAAACCATACATATGTGCCACGTACTACTACAGATCTTTAATATTGAAGACAAGTTCATAGAATCATAAACTCATAGAACAGTTAGGGTTGTAGGAGACCTCAAAGACCATCTGCCCTTGGGTGCCCCATGGGCCGGGACACCTTCCACCAGACCAGGTTGTTCATAGCCCTGTTCAACCTGCCTTGAGCACTTCCAGGATCCACAGCTTCTCTAGAAACCTGTTCCAGTATCTCACCACTCTTACATTATAGTATTTCTTCCTAATGCCTAATCTAAATCTACCAAACACCTTTGTTTTATCTCTACATGCCCTTATAAAATGTTCCCTTCTTTCTGTGGAGCAGCTGTGCTCAACAGGCAAAAAGGACTTCAACAAGCAAGGAAGATAAGCACTACCCAAACCCATTATAAATGCCACCCTTTCCCCAAATTACAGCATTCAACATGTAGGGAAAACAAGCAGGTACAGACAAAATCACAGAAGTAGGGCAATGTCTGTTTTCAGCAATGACACAGTCACACTGGTACAGACAAGGAAGCAGCAGGCTTGGTCCACAGCCTGGCATTTAAAGGTAAACTGCAAATGGATATTTACAATTCATAATCTCTGGCAAAGGGCAAGGTAGATGACTGGAGGCAGCAGTCTCTCAAATGCCCTGGCCTGGACCAGCAGAGTTTGAATCCAGAGAGTTAGCATCACCGTGTGAATGTCACAAGTTCATTTTCCAAGCTTGAGGTCAGAGACAGGAGAAAGATCTATTTGCTGAAGTGTGCGTTTAAGTCAACAACAACTCTTCACGTATTCCTATCAAACTTGATGGATACTTGGGGTTAAAACACTATTTTTTTAAAAAGAGAAAAATTTTAGTCTGGAACTTCTAAATGACAAAACAGGGCAAAGCTTAGGACCTTTCAAGACGTAAGCTATCTAAAATTCCTATTCTTTAAAACAATGCAGAAAATTAAGCATTTTATTCAGAATAAAATAAAATAAAATAAAATAAAATAAAATAAAATAAAATAAAATAAAATAAAATAAAATAAAATAAAATAAAATAAGGTACTAGAAGGTCATTTTGATATGACAAAAATGTTTTTTAAAATTAAAATATTTATATAAATATATTAATAAAAATAAATATATTCAAATGTAATTTAAAAGAAAATAGTTTTCCAAATCAATAAAAAAACATCCAGAGCATGGAAAATATTTTCCTATTCAACTAACAAATTAATGGACTCTTTATTGTGAAGGTCTAACCCACACTCTTCTTAATGGCTTAACAGTAAAACTGAACATCTTCAGCTCCTAAGCAAGTTGAACATTTAGTATTTATAAGCCAATAGAATCATCTGGATGTGCAGCAGTTGTGGGGAAAAAGAAAATCAAGTCCTTAATTTGTCACGAGTGCATAAGTGGTGGTAGAAGTGCTTTACTTTACAGCCCCTGATTGAAAGCACAGACTACTACAAAAGGATTGCAATTCTCCCACCTTGAAGGGAGCCTAGAGTCCTGCCTCAGGATACAGGATGCCTTTGCTGTCTTCTCAATCTAAATTGGGAGAAAAAATATGTCCTTTTACATCCCAAGGACTAATTAGTCAATGCTTGTAAAGCTCTCTGAAAGTGAAAAGTGTATCTAAACTTTACCATGACAGATGGCGATGCTTGAATTTTAGAGGTTTTCTTTGAAAAAGCTGTTTTGTGGAAGCACTTCTCTCTTCACTGTCCACTAGTGCAGATGATTCATTTTGAAAAGGTGTACAGATGGGGGAACAGGATGGCCAAAACCTCTATTCTGGCTGTGAGCATTCAGAGAGAAGAACCTTAAATATTTATTGACTATATGAACCAGAGTTCCCTACTGTCTTGCAGCAGTATAAAATATCATAAAAAGCTGCCAATTCTGCTTCTCTCATCCCCTTCCCATCTGTGATCGTTTTACAGAACATCTTCCCAAAAATAAATTAAGTGCAAGATCTCTGGAGAATAGAATGATCTATGTGTCACTAAAAGTAATGTACTACACCATATTCCCACAGCTGTCCTCATGCCCGGTTGCAAATAGCATCTTGCACAGATCCTCAAACATATGTTTGCTTTGTTACCCTGTGGAATATTCCACTACACTACATTACAGCAAGCTGTCAAAGTCTTTGCTGAAATAAATAATGACTAATGATTTATGCTAATATCAGCACTGCAATCCTCAGCTGCAAAAATTGCTGTGGTGTAAAAACAGCAAGAAGACAGCTCACAAGGTTTTACTGATTGCTTCCTAAGGAATGGAACAGAATTGATAAGTCATAGTCTCATGCTTATATACAGTGCATGTTTTGTGGAAGAATTCAGATAGAGAAAATACAAAAAAAATGCAGGAAGGATTTTGCAGGCTGATCTTGCTAACCAGATCAAGCCTGCCCACTAGGACTGCTCAGTAAAACAACAATTTCCAAGGGACAATATTGTAGAGTCCAGGTTATTCCTACAGATATCAGTACAGCACACCCATTGATAAAGAGTAATATAAACCTTCTAAAGGAAACTATTATTTTAAAAGAAACCCAAAACTCATAAATAACTGACCATTCTCCCATAAACATATTTTCAATGGTGGTATTTCCTGTGAAATTTTCACCCTCCCAGATTTTTTAGTTGGCAAAATTCTAGAAAGCTTGATCATGTTTATCTGGGTTTTGGTTTGGTTTTCTTCCCTTGTTCCCCACAGTTTCTGTCTTAATATATATGCATGTGTTGGGTTTTTTTGTCACGGTTTAAAGAATTTTTCCCGTTATCATGCTAACGGAGCCTGCTGGGTTACATCCAGGATCTTTTTGACGGCTCTAGACAAAGGGGTGGGTGGGAGCTGGCTTCCAGAGGGGCTGCTCGTGTTTCCGGCGAGCTCGGAGGGAGAGAACTCCCCGTCTGCACGGCATGCGGCCAGAAGGCAGGAGAGCCAGACCCTCTGCGATCAACTGCCCTGTGTCTGCCCCGCTCCAGCCTCCTACCTCTGAGGACACAGCTAATCACCTGGACACAAATGGTGAGTGAAGAGCTGCCCCTCTGACCTGCTGCCACCTGAGACACAGCACGGCCGCTGTCACCCCCCGGCTCCCGCCCGCTCTCCGCAGCTGTGTGGGCTCTGCCACGTGTTACATCATCGGGAACAGACACAGGCCGACTGTGTCTGCGGCTAAAGAAAAGACTGGAACTGAGTTATTTGTTCTGTTTCATTGCTAATTTTAATAGCTGCTGTTGTTTCTGCTTGTACAGTTAGATATATCAGTAAAAGGAGCTTCTCAGATGGCAGTTCCCACACTCCAATATCAGGTCATACTAGAAGTATGGGGTGCTCAAGCCTTAGTATCAAATGCTTCATGGGACTTAAAATTTTGATGTGGCTGAAGTTTTCTCTGTACCTACCTGCTTATTTACTGCTCCAAGTGAGGAGCCGGGCAAATATTTGTTTGGAAAAAACACTGCTGATCAAAAGGAAACTAACTTGCTTTGCTGTGATACCAACCAGGATTGAGTTATCTCATAAGGTCTCTGTCCATATACTATTTGTCCTGATGCTGGTTTAATCATCTACATCTTACTGTTAGCTTCATGATGTGTCCTGTACCATTAGTCAAATATTTCAGTAATTGCAAGTTTTTTTTTATTAGAAAGGGATACTAAAGCTAAATCTCTTACCTTTGATGCAGACTTGCCAGTTTACTGGCAAGTTATGATGTAACTAAACTGCATTTCTTTAGTATAACAGAAATCAAACAACAGCAGAAGACAAGTTGATGGATTATACGACTTTGTTAATCTATACTTACTCCAAAGGTTTTCTTTGGATCTTTTGCTCAGTGCTCCAACTATGTTGCTTGGGCTTTTCTATCGCTATCATGTGTCCTGCTATTCATACATTTAACAGTCTTCCAGTGAACACTTCAATTTCCCTTCACTGGAAATCTCCTCAGATGGAAGAGACAAATGTAGTGAAGTCAACTTGTTTATTGTTGGTCTTTTGAACAGTATTTGGTGCTCACTAATTATTTCCTAACTGCCCTGTAGCTGGTTCTTGGTATTTTTGAGATCTGTTTCATCACGGAGATGAAACCTCTCTGGTCTTTTTTTTTTTTCTTTTCATATCTCCTCTGCTGTGGATTTCTGTCTTGGCACTGTCTGAGAAGAAGGGCAAAGAACAATTTCCAAAGAAACATTTCAGTCTCTTAATTCATGAAATTAGATCCACTTTGGGAGACCCCCAAAAATGTTGAACTTCATTCTTGTGCAGTGGATTAGCCCACTGTCTTGATAGAATTATTCTTAATTGTGTGACAGCAATTTTCCCTTTTTCTCATGCACAGATCTCTAAATATTGTTCCTCTCACTATACTGTTCTTTATGTTCATTTTCATCATTTTTCTTTGCTTTAGAAGCCATCAGGTCGTCAAATTATTTTCCTTGGGAGCCACATTTGTTCAAGACTTTATGTTTTAGGGTCGTATAGTGAGAGGGCTTCTTTTATCTCAGAAAGGCAGCAGCTCTGTCGCCCCCTTCCTTCCCATTTTTTGTCACTTATCTCATCATCAAAGAGTTGTTTTGACAAGAGCCAGGCAGTTTTATTTCTTTGATATCTTTTCTCCCAGGCTCTTCCTTCCCATGACTTGTCACCGTCCCACTACATAAACTCATGGATTCTGACATTGAGAGTCATCAATATAACAGCAAGATGTGGGCATTACAACACAAAATCCATTTGGCTCATGCTTACACAGCAGATAAAATGCATCTTTGTGTTCATCCTACACATTAGTAGGAGCTTTGTGCTCAGTGTTGATGAGTTCTCCCAGCTGCCATTTGAATATAGCCAAGCAAATTCTTTCTTATGTGGGAATCCACAGGCAGTTGCTTTTTTATTTGGTGCTCTGGACAGTTTTTCCATTGGAGATGGAACCAGTTATCCCAATCAGTGCTTTCTGGCACCAGGTGCTTTATTAAAAATCATTGCTTATTTGCTCTCCTGGCTAGCTTGCACACTCACAGAACTGCAGCGTCTATATGAAGCAGATAATGGCTTTTAGAGGGCTTTTTTTTGCACCATCAAGCACTGCAAACATTGTTTCCAGGCAGTTAGGGAACATGTGTGCAGCACAGGTATCATCTCCTCCCACTGCCTCACCTTCACATCTTGCCCATAGCAGATCTGAGGGAATCAGCTGCTCTAAACGAAAGAGAAGAGCAGTTTCGTCTGGAGTGTATGTGTCATACACACATACAGCTTCATCCCCTCATTCCCACCAGGAATAAACAAAAATTTATGATTTTTTTTCAGAAAATCCAAGCAGTCGCCCCACTGGCATCAACCCCACATACAGTTTAGAAAAAGACCCTAGACACATGAGCAAAAGAAACCGGAAAAACTTTTGTATAACAGAATAAGAAGAGACTTTGTAACTCGTCACTCCCAAGTATGTCTTTTAAGCTTGGACCAAAAAAAGACTGTCTATGCTTCCCAGCACCACCTGACAATTCTAAATACCATCCCTCAGTTCACAGCGTTCAAAATTGTCCTTTTTTCCCCTTTTTAAGATGTTAATATAGCCTATTAAAAGCTGTAATTTGGAAATAAATAAGTTGCTAAAGCACTTCAAAAGTATTTTTCCAGGGAATTACTAGCTGGCTCTTCTTGTTTTCTGTAATCACGATATGAAAACAATGTCTGCTAAAAATACAGGCAGCTAAAAAAAGGCGGGAAGAATATGTTCACATTGGTTTGTATCACACAGTTTGATTCAGTTTTTGCTGCAGCATGAGACCAGCCGTGCTGCAATTGACAGAGAGTCTGGTACAGACAAGGTGGTCATTTTTTCTTGGAAATCCTTGAGGTTTTGGGTTGATAGGTTTCTTTTCCTTAGAGATGGACTAAGCAAACACTTTCTAGACATTCATTCTTGATTCAGTTTTTGCTGCAGCATGAGACCAGCCGTGCTGCAATTGACAGAGAGTCTGGTACAGACAAGATGGTCATTTTTTCTTGGAAATCCTTGAGGTTTTGGGTTGATAGATTTCTTTTCCTTAGAGATGGACTAAGCAAACACTTTCTAGACATTCATTCTTTTGTGATGTACCATTATTAGCATGTGTTGTTACAGGTTTTTGTTAGTGTTTAATCTTCTTTTTTCCTCTGCCTTCAATCAGAGTCAGGATTGAAGCACAAGAGATGTAGTTTTGTGTTCAGACTCAGTTGTTTATTATTCTTATCTATAGTACAGTGAGTGCTACAGCAATTCTAGCTAACAAGCTAAAAGCGAAAAAAAATGGAGGTGTATCTCACTTGTAACAAGGTCTTTTAAGGCCTAACTGTACAATTAAAACCTGTGTTATTTATACTTTTGACCCAATGACCAAACAGCCTTGACCCACAGTGCGGCACTTTCCATCCAACGAAAAAGTACTAACTAAAAGAAGAAAAAGGAACAAGAAGGAAGAAAAAATCTCTACCCCAAAACCTCAATCTTGTCTCATACCCATTACTATATTCTAAAACCCCAAATTCCAAACCCTTCAAACTACACACTACTCGTTCCAACTCCATCACTCAAATTTGGAAGCCTTCTCCAAGACCTCAAGTCAAAAGCAGTGTTCCTCTGAGGATCAGTGCCTGGCAGTACAGAAAGCACAAAAGTCTCAGGCTTCAAGGTTCCAACAGTTTTCCGTTCATTGCAAGGTAGACCTTCATAGATAAAAAAGCGGGGACCCTGAAGACTCTCTGTGAAATATGAAATGAAGGTGTTGAAAGATCTACTTTCACCCCCTCAGAAGAGTTTGCAAATAAGCCAAATAGCTGAAAACAGATCACTGAATGGATCTGGTGAGGATGAGGAAAGCTAATTATTTGCTGTAATTAGTTGCCTCCCAAGATAAGGAGGCCGTGGCATGGAGTGGCATGGCTCAGCAGACACCCATTGAAATCAAGAGGCCTCAAGTGGTTTTACTCCATCTGGAGGTCTGGTCCTTGGCTGCCTGCTGCAATCATGGATCTGAAACAGACATGTTTGATGTGGAATGTCATACATACTGTTGTGGTTTAACATAGTTTGGTTACACACACTTACACAAAAAACAGAACACCAGTACAGTTCCATAAGATCAGAGAAACTTCATTATTCCCAACCAACACTGAGAAATATATGGGGTCTTTTCTAAGGATCAAAGAAATGTGCACTTTAGACCTAAACCATACAGTATGTAATCAAAAGTATCACATTTTTTGCAGCAGTTCATTTCTGGAATTTCTAAAAGCGGTATATTTTTCCAAACCCAGTATCCTCACAACAGGTAGTTATATTAGCTCTACAGAGTACCAATTTCTCTCTACAGTTGCTCTCAAGAATTTTTTTGAATGTTTTCCCTAGGTGATGAACAGTTCAGAACTAGTTTCTTTTGAGGTATTACATTTAGTCATACATTTGTGTGAAATAGAAAGGAGACCTTAAATGAAATATTCTTGAGAAGAACTCTGGAAAAGGCTGGGGGGAAAAAAAATCTGGATCTGAAAACAGGGGTACATAAAGGCCAGAAGTGGGTGTATGGTTTTAGCAAGGTTTCTGGGGACAAAAGAACCTAAGCAAGCTTCATTTATTCTGCAAAGCAAACCACAGACAAACAATTGTTCGGCACAATGTGCTAAAGGATTCAGGTTGTATATCTGCTTAGTTTGGGACGTGAAGTAGCTTCAAAATCTTTTCACCTTGCATTTGAGGCAGCTGTTCCCTCACTTCTGCTGCATTTGGTATAAATTTGCAGTGATCTCATAAGTGACTCAATCTCCTAAACGCCCTTGTCACAGATGGGGGATGCTGAAAACAGTTAATAATTGATTTACAGAAGATCAGGAATATTGGAAAAATATTACTTATTCAATTAAAACTTCTGGCTTTGCTGGCTCTGCAATCAAAACCGCTTATTAAGCAATAGGAAGGGGCCTCTGCCCTGTTCTTTTTACCATTTATTTCCTTCAGTTAAGAGCATAATCTACAAGTAAGATCTATACTCAGATTTTCTGCTAGCTGAAGGGGGCAATAATCACTCAGAAAGGCAAAATCTAAGGAAAATATAATCTTTTTCTGAAGCTTCATTTTTTCCCCTGGAAAATGAGCTGTGATGCCATTAAAATATGGGTGAAGGAACCCAGGCTCCTGTCAACCCAGTAGAAAGCTTGTCATTGATTTCAGGAGGGCCAGGATTTGGAAATGCCTTTTCATTTAATAACTACAACAAGAATTCCGTGACGTGCTTTGGAGGCCTGCATTTTTTAAAATTGTTTGTAATTTTTAGCAAAGTTCCAATCATATGTCCTTAGAGTGGAACAGCCCTTTTTACAATTGCCTGGTTTGGGGACTGCAGTTCAGACAGAATTTATTGCAGCTGTCTTCTGTGCCTTAAAAACAAGAACAAGATAGAACACAGTAGTTTGGTGCTGGTTTGTTCTCATGCAAATCTAGAGTTGCTCCACTGGGAGAGAAGGGTATTTTTATGGGTATCTCATTTTCACACAGGAGTAGATTTTGGTCTGGTGTTACTGCACATCTTATATGAGCTGTGACAAATTTATGGGTACTGGAATTTTTTCCTTTGTTAATGCTTAGATAAGTGCACAGTGCTGGACTGCACAATGAGAAGCCCTCTTGAGAATGTTCTTGCTTTGTTCCAGAAAATCACAATGTTCCTGCCGGACTCTTGTTTTCATACCATCTTTCACTGTAGAACAAACATGATAAAAAACCTGTTGGAATAATAAATTCCTGGCTGCTGAGAGGCTTTTCCTCAACATGAGTTAAAGGTTTGCTCTAGGAACCAAACCAGAGGGCTATCTACTTTTCCATTCTTCCCCTTTTAACTTATTTTACATTAAAATTTTAGGTCTTGTTTTCTTTAAATGAACAAACACAGACATATGCACTACCAAAACACAAACTGGCATTACTTATCCATCATCTTAGGGAGTGGAACAGAAAGAAATGCACCTTCCTAACATCTATTTTCAGGTTTGTCTTGGGGAAATTGTCTGAAATTCTCTATTGCTTATTTGACCCTCAAGGATTAGGATGATGTCTCTTCTCTAAAAAAAACCTCTAAAAAAAAAGACATAGAGAAAGAGCATTTTTCATATCACACAGAGTCGAGAAGCTAGGGGAGACTAATCCACAGTTCTGCCTTAAAAATCATCTGTATCTTTTGGTCTGCAGTGTTTTTAGGATTTCCCTCATATGCAAACCTTATTAGTACACAAAAAACAATGATTATTTGTCTGTGTCCCAACTAAAGAAGTGCTATTATAAATTTCTACATCAGCAGCTTGTCCAAGTCTCATATTATGCCAGTTATGATCTCCAGGATGGTTCATGAGGGTCTAAGAAACTCTAGCCCTGGAAAAATGCAGCTACCTGGAATATGAATAAAATACAGCAGTCTGTTTTGTGTCTGTTTATTTTCTTTCCAGGGAGAATCAACTGCAAAGCAGCAACACTTTAGGGCAGTTTCCTCCAGCCATGCTAGTTTACCAAATGTGTGCTGTTTGCCAATTTGTGGTCACATCACAATAATTAGCATAGCTGGAGCACCAGGGAGACACTTTCAGTTTTAATATTTCATAAAATGAGGTGTTACAACAGATGATACCACTTCCTCATGCTGTGTCTTCTCCCTAGCACCCTCTAGTACAGATGCTTTAGTAGAAAATAGCAAAACTATATAATGCTTTGAAGGAAGAAGCAGGGCATTACCACAGGGGGTAACTGATCCTGCACCTCCAAAAATTCAGTTCTTGGTCACCTTAGTTTAGTAATAGTTTTCTACAATCCATTTTTGTCATCAGTGGAGCACTGTTCACTTAGCTCAGCAGCATACCACGGCAGTCACTGGGATATGGAGCATACTTAGAGAGAATTGTTAACTGAAGTAGAAAGGTCAAGAAATAAATAGCAGCACGTGCCAGTGCTAGAGTGAAATTCAGCAGCTGTCCTTCTGTTTATTTGAGAACTTGCTAGTCCTTTTGCAGAGCAGCTGAATAGCTAATGACTATTCAATACTGAGATAATTTTTGATGAAGAAGCAAACTGTTAATCTGTATCCCTGTGTTTTAATACAGAAATGACAAAATATGTGCAGACTGTGGAGTTTTCTAGAACAGCTTATTTCCATAGGAGTCAAAGGAAGGAGGGAAAGGAGAGTAAGAGTGAGAATATAATTGGGAAAAATGCTCACTGCATCCTAAAGAGGTTTACAGAGAGTTAAAGTTCACAGTATTTACGCTATTCAAAAATTACCTCACATCTCTAAGCTTTTATTGTTTAATTTGAGAAAAATAATACCTTAGATTAAAAATTTTCAAAAAAAAGAGCAATTTTCAAAGAATGTCAAGCTGTACTTCATGTATATTCTTATATAATCAGAGTAGCTATGCTTTAAGTATTATTTTAAGACATTCACTGCCTTGGCTGAGGATCTACTGAGAAAAATGAATGCAAATGCTGTATCCCATTGATTTCTTGTGAGAATGCATCAGGCTCTGAATACTGATCCTTTCAGTGAGAATCAGCAATTACTTAATAATAATGTAATTAGTTGTTTTCAATGACACAGTGTCTTTCCCTCACACGTCTTCAAGTGCTGGCTAGTCACTTCAAACCTCACTGCTTCCCTTATTAACAGGAGCCCTTATCACAATGAGTAACTTCACCAAAATTAATGCTGAAGGCACAAAGGAGACAGGCAGAGTTAGGAGTTGGCTTTAACTGTAACAGAAAACTAGTGTGAGTGGGGGGATGTTTATTGTACAAGTTTCAGGGCTGGGAAACAAGGTCCCAGTGTAATTACAGAACTTGCCCAAGGCCACCAAATAAGGCAGTGGCTAAGAGTACATGGTAGCTCCCACAGCTCGAGTCTGATGCTCATGCTTCACTTTGCTAACAAATATTTTAGAAACAAACAATGATAGTCACATCCCAAGGCACACTTAAATTGCAACATATTCAGACTGTATGAATGCAAATATGTTCTTCTATAAGCTCCAATCCAGGACAGTACTGAAGGATACATATTTCCCACAAGGTGCTGCTTTTGATTTCCTTTTGCTACAGGTACTCCTTGAAGAGACATCTTTATTATACATGTTGTCCATAACAGAATATTCCTTTCCCAACACGCAACTTTTCTGAGTCATTCATGCTGTGATTTTAACTGCAATCAGATTTGTTTTAGAATATTTAGTCATGCAATCTTAAACATAATGGAAAAAGAGTTATTTTTAATGCAATATAAACCAAGATGGAGTGAAACTTGATAGGAATAAGCTCAAAACTTTGGAAGGAGCACCACTTCCAGGCACTTTTCCCTTCCCATGTACAGAAATAGTATTTCAGCAGTTTCCTAAGGAAAAGCCCAGTGGAATTTTGCTCCAGACTTATCAGAGTGGCATGCCCCAGCATGACTACACAGTGCTATATTGTCTCCACAGACTGTCCCGTCCAGCAGCCACTGCTGCTTAGCACTCAGTAGACAGACTGTGAGCAAGCAAAGGGCACAGTTCACAGCTTTGGAACCTCTTAGCCAAATATGAGGCACCCAAACAATTTTTCAGCCCTTGTGCTTACCAGCAAAAGTAAATATCCAAAGTGTCAAATTAAGATATTGCAAGACAAATGCATTCTCCCAATAGCACACCCATCAATATAAAATCACGCAGCAATAGAAATCATGCAGACATTTGTGTTACAGTAGGAGCATGTGACAGTGCAGGTTGTCAGTACAATGAAGCCTACTACCTTACAGCATGAGGCCAGCCAGAAAAGCAGAATTCCTTCTTGTTTTTCAGCAGATGCTACCCTGTGAATTACATGCAGAAAGGGGTGAAATCACAGACCAAGATTAAATGCCCATTATGGGCCCCACCACACCACAATTAGTTCTTTAAGGAGGTTTCAAATAATAATCTCTGCAGAAAAGCATGATAAGGCGCTTACCTAGTAAGCCATCCGAAATTCATGCAATTTTTCTCCCAGCTTTTCATGTGTCTAAAGTTCAGGGTTAGGCAACACCATGGAGAGGTTTCTTGCAACTTGTAACAAGGATGTCTCAAAGTCTATTTTTCAGGTACTGAGTTTAGCCACTTAGTGTTTCTGTCCCATCTTTCTGTATTTGGATGATCAGACCTGCAGCAAGTCTTGAAGAAGTGCTTGGACTTTCACCTCTCTAAACGTTCCCTTCTTGCTCAGGCATATGTAACTGTTCGGTATATTTTAAAAGTGAGAATAAGTGAGGTTGATCTTGGAGGATGAGGCTTGTGTTACTCCAAAGGGTGCATGTGTGTGGGTGAGTGCAGGTATGACCAGTAATCATAGGGTCATAGACTGGTTTAGATTGGAAAGGACCTCAAAGATCATCTATTTCCAAAAGTCCCACCACGGAAAGGGGCTTTTCCATTAGACCCAGGTTGCTCAAAACCTCATCCAGCTTGGTCTAGAACATTGCCAGGGACGAGGTAACCACAACTTGTTTGGGCTACCTGTTTCAGGGTATCAGCACCCTCACACCTACCATTAGTTTAAAGTCATCCCTCCTCCTTGTTTTCTCATTACATGCCTTCAGAAAAAGTCCCTCTCCAACTCTATTGTACACCCCATTCAGGTACTGGAAGGCTGCTTGAAGCTCCCCACAGAACCTTCTCTTCTCCAGGCTGAACACCAACAGTTTTGGCCATCCAATGCGCAGATGAAGCCTGAAGAATAAAATTTGGCTGCTAAAGAGATGAAAAAATCTAACTTCATTCTAGTAGTTGAAAGAAGTGTGAGGTCAATGTCACAGAATGAAAAAAATCCAAAAGCAGTCTAGTTGATTCAGGCAGATCATTCCCAAACGATGTGTGGTCCACTGAGCTGAATCCTTTGGAAGGTTTCCAAGGAAAACTTTGATGCTATCGGTGCATGCTGGACTGTGGCACTTGTCCATGGAGAAAGTTTGCGAAAGAGCATGAGACCTTGTGAACAATCCTTTGTTTTAGTGAGTGGGATGTAAGAGAAAGGCCTGCTTCCTTTCCTGTCAGATGGCCCTGCATAAGGAAAAGTCATTGAGTTCTCAGTGTTGGCCCAAGCAGCACTACACTGTTGTCATCTATGGGGCAAGGGCAAATATAACAGCCCACTTCCCTCTGCAAACCCCATGGCCATAGCACACCTAGCTTTTGCAAAGAAAAAAATTCCAGTTAAAATTAGGGATGTATGGTATAAAACAATCCTGGCAGGGGGTTCCCAGTACCTCATGGAAGTGCAAGCCACCTTAACAAGTAAATTTCCCAGGAGGAAAATCCTGGGAAAATTCAATCTAGGATAATAACATCACCAGTACAGTCTTTACCTGAACCCAGAGAGCAAGGAACTGGCTCTCTCAAAATCTGTGTGCTCGCCTACCAGGAGAAGGTGCCAAGCATGAGGTGGAAGAGGAAGCAGATGTGGGAGAGGAGACCAAGCATGTAAGTCAGCTGAACCACAGCCAGATAAATCCCCAAGTGCCCCATCAGAGGCAACTTCCCTTGGAGAGCAAAACTGGAGTGTTCTGCTAGAAAATAAAGCCTATTAAAGAGGCTGTTTATTCTGTTTAACTTCCTATAAGTGACTTGATGACCTTGGAGTGCACGTGTTTGCTGTTTGAGTGGCAGGGTGTCGGCATGAGCACTCACCCTACTGATACCTATAGAGCGCACAGCCCTCAGGAAAGGGGAACTCAGTCCGTGTTTTTATCTTACTAAAAATGGTTGAGACACGCTGCTCTGTTGGACTGTGCTCCCCAAAAGCTGTGCTGAAAGGATATCCTTCATTCCCCATAGGCTCAGTCTGGCAGGCAGAGAGAGAAAGAACTCCTTTTCTTGCTCAATCTTGTACTGCAGCTGAACGAGAGGCTAGAACTACAGGTCCCAAACAAGACCAAAATGCAGCGGACAAAGCCTGTCCAAAAACAATCTATGAGTTGGCATGGCTTTTTAGTCATCAGTAGGATTTGGTCTTCTCCAAAAAAAATTACTATTGTCTTCAAAGAAACACTAGAAGTAAATAGAAGACTGCCTTCTGCCAAGCTTATAATCTTCTCCAGAGCAAAACAGCCCTTGAGGAACAGGACATATTCCTCCAGGAACACTCTGCTTGTTGGAATCACCATGAGAAAAATTTGCCCTTGCTCATAGCTAAAACACAACAGCAAATCCTTCTCTTTTGATCCTGAATCATGACAGACCTTATTATTTTCCCGTTAGTAGGAAAATGGGTCTAGGATCACATTTCAGCTGTAAGTAGCCCTAACTACTATTCACCTACTATCTGCCTGTGGTCCCAGTGTTAACAGCACACCACTTATACATTCATGCTTTGGAACAAATCATGCATATCTATGTTCACTATTATTTTAAATTACTCTTTACCTAAAAACAGGCAACCCATTGTTAGCAAACAGAAGTGGTGAAGAGAAACAGAGTAAGTCTTACAATCCAGCTGAATTCTGAATTCCTTGTCTTTAAAAGGTCAGAATATCCCAAGGAGAAACAAACAGAGTCTGTATGATGTTCTGAAGTGTTCCTTGGAGAAAAGTGAGCAGTCCCTCCTGCCCAGTGGATGAGGAGGATGCACAAAGGAATGATCAAGTAGGCTCCTGTCCAGGATGCTCAGATCTGCCCAGTAAAGGCACCACAGATGGAAAGGGCAAAACGAAAGGTGTAGCAAAAATTCTGCAGATGTCTCTGGCTTTTCACAGGTCATGGAGGCCATATGAAAACATCAGAAAAGTCATTTGCTTCTCTGCCTTCTGAGAACTCCCTGGTGGTGGATATCCATGCCACATAATGAGACAGATTTCAGAGACTCAGTGAGTGCATCAAAGCTGTGCTGACGGATGTGGGAGCCTTAGCAGAACTCAGCATTTCTCCTTGGGGGACCAAGAGCCTTAATGCCTGAATTCTAAAAGAGATGTAAAGCTCTTCTGGACTGTTCCTGACATGAAGGACCCAGTGGAGGAAACTGAGAAGCGTGGGGACCATATCAAAGGAAGAAGCTGGCTAGAAAGCGATGTCTCTGAAATTCTTATGGCTGCTTTAGGTTCTCACTTGTTAGGATATAGGCAGCTCTTTGCACCAGGAAACGTGGGCAGGCTGTGGGTAAATCCTGCCAAGTGTTCAATGATATGATCTGCACTTTCCACACCATAATGGCTCTCACATCTTGTTTCACGTTGTGTACATAACCACTGCACTGGGCAATGGAGGTCATCCTCAGGTCACCAATTTTCTGATCCCAAAAGGTAATGGAAGGGGGCCAGCATTTTCAGGTTGACTTGTTCTCTCCAAATAGCATCCTTAGCAGCCCCATGCTGGTTTTGTGGGTGCTTTTCAGTGATTCCTAGTACGAATATCTGAGCAATATTTTTAGAATTACTTTTCTTTTCTGACCTTTTAATTAAAATTATCTCATAAAAGTTGCATATTTCTCTTAAAGCCATAATAATAAAATATCAACATTTATCATCTCATATTTAATACCCTGCTTGCTTTCCATTCATTTCACAGCTTTTGCTGAGCTGCCTGCCTCCTATTTGCATTTGTGCAAGATTGTAACTTTTTTTTTGCAGTAAACTAAGCAATAATAAATTCCAGAGGCCTTTGCTGTCTGTTCCCACTGCTCAGCTTCCTCTGGCTCTCAGTTACACTATTCTGTCTTGTAGGAACACAGGAAACGTCATCAATGGCTTAGACTCATTCACCATGGGCTGTATCTTGCCTCCAACACTTAAATATCCTGGATTTATAAGAAGCATCCCCAGAAATATTTCTAGTTCTTTTGACAGACTTAGACATTGCATAAAATCTCATCTTTAGTGTCATTCCTTTAAAAATCCTGAGAAAGCCATTGCAGCTGAAAAGTCTTCAAATGATGGAGGCCCATCTTTGTTTTCAGTACCTTCTGTTTTTTATTGTCTGTCCTGGGTCCAAAGGAGCTCAGCTGCTCACAAGAACTGTGCCAACAGGTGAGCAGTATCAACAGGTGTAGCCATGGCTGATATACACAGCTTTCCCAAAGTCAAAAAGTTTCAGTCAGTTAGATCTGAATATAAATCACAAAATCACCCAGTGATGGAAAGGTATCTTAGATGCTAATCTTGTGCCCCTTCCTCTGTTCTACACACAGCTCTGCATGGTGCACCAAATTCCTAGCTGCACCATCCCCCACCACCAAAGCCCTTGTAGCCCATCTCCTTCTGGTGTGGGATCAGGAAGGGCAGGTGCAGTGGCATCGGTGCGTGTGGGGGAAGAATGTCAAGTATTTCCTCCCATCACTAGTCATTATATTACTATAATCAAGAACAACCTTGTATGAGTTGGGGGTGGGGGTCCTGTAACTTGCCATCCCTGTATGTCAAAACTCTTGACTGTAAAGCTCTGGCACGAGCACCTTGCCTTCTGCTACTCTTTCAAGTATTACTTTGTGCCACTGCAACTTTACTGAGCTAAGAGGTATTAGGAAAACACAAATACCAGGAGCCAAGCATAAAGTGCAAAGCTGTAATCCTCATAGGGCACCATAATCCTGGAACATTGTCAAGATGCTGTGGATTCATGCCTAGCAAATTAGCCTGGCAACCACATGATGACTGGACTGGGGAGGTACCTCCCCATTTTTGCTTTTCACCAAAATTCTCTTCTCTTAATTCCCAAACCACTGTTCCCATCTTAACAGGCAGTACTCAGCCTAGACACATTATACCTAGTGTATGCAATATACTATGCAATAACATGCTCTGAGACAGATGGGGTTTCAGACACTTGTTCTCTTATTCTCTGTTCCCAGACAGAAACTGATCCTTTAGCATCCAAGCATGAGTCAGTACAATGTTTAGAAAGTCCTGAAACCCATTCATAAAAAACAAAAAAAAAAATTACAAAATCAGTCCACAACCTCTGCAACTCTGAATATATGGTCCAGAGGAATGCACTTCCATCCATGTTAGAGGGGATGCTGTTCAGGGGATGTCCTGCAATGATGTGGCAGCAGCTCCACCAATGAAATAATTCAGAGCAAGACCCACTGAAGTCCCATTAGGGATACCCTGTAACCAGTCTGACACTGGTGTAGTGCCTGCAGTTCCCCACTCTAAGCAAGGGAGCTTGGGCTATGCCTACAAGGAAGGTAGAGCAACATCAGCCCTTTAGGTCCAGTCAACTGAGCCCCAGCTGCTGGTAAAATTCCCTCTGGCAGATGACCTCTGACCACAGCCCAACCAGGGAGCCATGCTTGCCACTGGCACTGAGCCCACCCTGAGCTTGGCCAGCCAGGGACATACTTTTCCTGCCACTGCGCCTGTGGAGGAGTGAGAAGGAAAGCATGCCAAGTCATGACTTGCGAAAGAAAATAACTCCATGAATATCAATATTAGAGAAGCCTCTGACACTGGAAAAGACTCAGTCATGGCCAAGTTGATTTATCACACAATACAATTTTTTTATAACTCCTGTTTCACCCATTCACTAGAACCTGTGTGAACTGACACCTCATGGTTAGAAGTGTATGTGTGTATTTTCTTTTTCTCTTACAATTCAGCTTGTTTGAGGATCTTGTGATTTTTCAGTTATTTCTTCCAGGTAAAAATGTGTGTTTTTAACATGGGCTATATCGCCCCTTGAAGAACCTATCATCACCTTAACTGCAGTCCTATCCACATTTATAACACATTAAATAAAACCAAACAAAAGAGCCATGAAACCACTGCTTCTCCTGTCTCAGGTTCTGTTTGAAGAAACATACTTTTTTTTTTTTTTTTTTTTTTTATCTGCTGAAAACAAGGAAAGCAGGGGACCTTAGCCACTGTCTTTCTTTTTTTTCCAACCCAAACTGCCTCAGTCTATTTGCTGAACTGCTTGGCAGCAATCATTGCTCAAAAATTAGGCAAATTGTAAAAGAAGAAGTTAACTGTTCTGCTTGCTACCCCGATGGGATTCAGAACATTCTCTGCTCTTCAGTGGGCTATATATTTTCGTATGGAATAACTCCCCCCAAAAAAATTAAAAAAGAAGGAAACTAAAGTGTTATTTGCCAGGTGTTATTCAGCAGTGCTGGGCAATCAAATCAACTTGGATCCAAAAAAGTGCTGCAGAAATGACCACTGTGAAAGAGCCTGAGCATGTCAATCTGCCTCATGTAGGGAGGCAAACATTAATGTCTGCCAAAAGCCACATAGGAGCAGCATTTTTACAGCAAAGTTGCAGCAGTCCTCTGAGCCTTTTGCACCCTATACTTCAAAAAAATCAATTTCCTTTGCAAAGTGGATGTAACCACTACCCCTTCCCTTGGGTTTTTGTCTGTGGTGGATTTAGCACTACCGTTGTTCCTTGACTAGAAACACCTGACTTTAAGCACACAGTGATGGAAAGGAAAGACCTTTGAAATGCCAGCCCACAGCACCCTTGAACAGCACTGATGGGTCATGGCAAGCCAACAGCAAAAGACCTCTTTTCACATTCCCCCACCCTTTGGAAGAACCTCTTCTCAGCAAACTGGGTGCTAATTTAAGGCTGCAATTCCCCTGCAAGGCAGATGAAGGTCACTTGGGAAGAAGGGCAACCTACTTGTTTACTCGTTGCAAATATCTCTTTGTGCAAAATTCTTCTTTCTTTGATTACTTATTTGCAGAAGTATCCAAATTTCATGTGGTTTTATTCACCCCCTTCTTTTCTTTATTTTTTTTCCTTCTACTCTCAGTTACTTCTGATAGGTGCCAGCCAATATCTGGGTTGTACACAGCTCCCACCAGAGTTTCCACTGCCCAGGGACCCATATGGTGACACATAGCAAATAACACTGTTCTGAAGCCTGAACTTTGGGTGGAAACTTGGTCTCAAAGAAGAAAGAAAATAGTCAAACTTCAGGATCTTCACATATTTGGGCTCCTAGCTTTCAAAGTCAGCTATTCGGTTTTGATTGCTGAGCATGCCATACTCTTTCTGACCCATACCTTCCAAAAGCACAGAGCTCCCAACTGCTAGAAAATCATGCTCCTGCATAGCAGCTCAAGCTCTGTGCACAAACACTTTGGCAGCCTTAGCATTAGATGTTATTTTTAAAATCCTTTATCTTCATGTGATCATGTACCTCATACCAGAAAGGAAATTCATGTGGTCAGAACTGAGTGAGCTCCCCTGAAGCCCAGGGATAGGTCTGAGCAGGGGGTTAATCTTACTTCTTCCTTGCAGCAAACATGCCTCTGCCAGCAGCTGCTGTTTAAAAGCAGAATCCCAGACTTTCCCACCTGGGGGACACACAGGCCAGATCAACTTTTTTATTAAAATGGCTTTAATGGCAAATGGTGTATGCTGGGGGTTTTTTATTCCTTTTTTGTTGCAAAGGGTCATTTTGCACAAAAGGAAAAAATTTTGAAAGGTTTCAGATAAACTCTAGTTGAAGCCATATGGGAAATGTTAAATGACATATCAAAATATCACTCCTGTTCACTTAAGCAAAGCCAATTTGTGTTTTAACTCCCTTTAGGCCTTAAACTTCTTTCATGATCAGTTTTCCTCAGTGTTCAGACCCTTCTACATTTTGACTGCATTTCATATTAACTGCAAAATACTACAGGACAAGATCATGGGATGTCTGTCCTCTGCTCTATCCTTTTTTAATGTTCAGCTCTCAGGTAACCAAATATCCATGAGCTTCAAGCACTACATTTTAAAAACAGCTTGCAAAATAGTGACAGGACACAGCTGGTTGTAATTTAATGATTACAGAGTATTAAGAATAGAAACTGTTTCAGAATACACCAAAATAGATAGAAATATAAGACCCTTGGCTGACTTAAAGCTTAGCAGTCTCTGTGTAAATGTGTGAGGCAGATGAATAGAGCAGCTCTCTAAGATCCTTAAATTCCAACAAGCAATTGACAACCACGCTTTAACTTGCTGATGCAAAGTCCTCTTGGTTTTGCCTTTTATCCTGGCTTTTAAGATAGATCTACCCAAAACCTGGCTCACATATGCTGTACTCCAATTTTATTTCCTGTAGGGTTTTATTATTGTCAGTTGCTGTTGCTGCTGCTTCAGAGGCAAATTCAGATGTTAAACATAGTTGGCTTTAGCTTTGAAGCAGAGCAAAGCTCTATGCAGATGTTTGACAAGAAAGAGAGTCTTGGATTCCTAACAGTTTTTTATTTCTTGTGGCTGAAGAAGTTTGTGAGCAAATATCAATGGTGCAAATGGAATATATGAGGGACAGAAAACCACAGGACAATTTCCTTGGTACTCAAGACTGATATGTATAAATCTCTTTTTTTGATTTAAGTTTTCCTATCAATAAATGCATTTAATATTTCAAATTCCATATTAAAAAACTTCACAAATAGAAGATTTTGAATACTGAATTTATCTCTGTACTTTCCTTATTGTTTGCACACATTACTTTTTTCAAGAGCACAAAAAATAAAGAGCTGAAACAGCCCAAACAGCTCCCAGATCCCAAATCCTTACCTAACTGGTAATGAACTTCAGCTTTTCTGGCCTTTAGATGTACGTGTTCTGAGTACCAGCCTTTTAGGAAGATATGGTGTTCCCTTCAAAAATTCTTAACTTAGCTCTGAGACAAACCATCTACCAGTCAGGGCTGACAGGAATAAGGGTGGAAAATCCTCCCTCCTCCACTGGGTTACATTTGCCCCAGAGGAGTGCAAGTAGCCACATAGTTTTCCAGGGTACAATATCATAATGGAGCTCGGTGGATGGTAAAGTGAGTTTGGTTTATGTGAACAGGGCACAGTCACTGTCCTAATCTGGCAGTCCCTGCCAGACATTGCACAGACACAATCCAGGACATCTTCACATCAGTGTATGCTGGCTACACAAAGCAAAGCATTTGGTGACCAACCTGTTGTTTCTGATAGTTTGAAAATGTGACTTTTACAGCCAGATTTGTTTTGTTGTTGTAGCCTTGAGTACTTCCTGTGCATCTTCCCCCTCATCTACTCAAACCAGGAATGATTTAGGACAAATCATGGTGTTGATTTCCTGTGTAAGAGGAAGTGGGACAGGTAGAGAAATACGTCAGGGTTCCCTAATTTGTGAAGAATCCTAGAATATTCTCTGGTCTTACCCATGAATCAAGGTGAGCAGATCCAGGGCAATCCACCTCCACATCATGTTGAAAAAGAGACAAGCTGCTGGGGCTGGAAGTTGGGCCAGAAACACAAAAGTTTGTAATAAGTATCTTATCGGCCAGAAACCCAAAAGAAAAAACACTAGTGGAAAACAACAAGTCATTATTGCTTCTACTTTACTGACCTTCCTTTTATGAAAAATATGTGCATTGCACAGCTGTACAAGAAAAAGTAAGGTTTTTTTATTGCATATGAAAAAGCTAATCTATGAGCAGTTGTATGGCAGGATAAAAGGCTCTTTGGCATTTGTTTCTTAGTGACTTATCCTGGCGATGTCAGTGTGTTGGGGGTTGAGTGTTTTCCTATTACTGTGTCAATTTAAAGAATTTTTCCCATTATCATGCCAATGGAGCTGGACGGTTACACCCTGGATCTTTGATGACTCTGGACAAAAGGGGTAGGTGGGATTGGCTTCAAGAGGGGCACTCGTGCTTCCAGAGGGAACTCGTGTTTCATGCGAGCTCGGAGGAGGATTCCCCGGTCTTGGAGCCACACGGCCGAAGGCAGGAGAGCCAGACCCTCTGCCATCACCTGCCCTGCATCTGCCCTGCTTCAGCCTCCTGCCTCTGTGGACACAGCTAACCACCAGAACCCAAACGGTGAGCGAGGAGCTGCCCACTCCAGCCTGTTCCCCCCGTGAGACCGGTGTGGCCGCAGCAGCCCCCTCCCACCTCCGCTCCCTCCGAGAGAGAGAGCGTGTGCCCACAGCTAAAGGAAGGACTGGAACCGAGTAATCTGTTCTGTTTTGTTAGAAATTTTAACAACTGCTGTTGTTTCTGCTTGTACAGTTAGATATATTAGTAAAAGAGCTGTTATTCCTACCCCCTTATCTCTGCCTCAGAGTCTTTGATTCAAACGTTTATAATATTTGGGGGGAGTGGAATTCAGGTCTCTATTTCAAAGGAAAACTTCTGCCTTTATTGGCAGACACCTGTCCTTCAAACCAGGACAGATTTTGGCGCCCATTGTGGGGCCCGAGGGCATGAAGAGGAGAGTTAAGACAGGAGTAACAGCTCTCTTGAGTGGAAACATGCTGTCGGCTTTAATCTGGTTTGGGCTCCATGTGGCCACAGATATCTCTCTCCCATTTGCAAGACTTTTTTTGAATATGGGCCTCTCACCAAAGTTACTGTAGCTATTATCTGATTCATTTGGTGGATTGATTATGTCAGGAATTCATGGTTTTTTAATTTTCTCTGTGAAGCGGCCACATGGATCCAGAGCTATCTTACTCTAACTGCGTGTTTCTGGGGTTATTTCAATAATAGTACTTACTGTGAGGTAATGAATGCAAGGGAAATTTTCTCCCAACCCATCACCCAGTTTTTTGAGGCTACCCCACCAGTTTTCAAGGATTTCAGATCTGTTTTAATTGCTAATGTTATTTTACAGTGGATGGCGTTGATGATAGGCCTGTTCTACTTAGCATTCAGAAACAAGGGAATATTGGCTTGGGTAACAACCCTGATACCTACCCCAGGGACTAGGGATGTTGCCCCAGAGTCTGCCCCTGCCCCAGGGACTAGGGATGCTGCCCCAGAACATGACCCTGCTCCAGGGACCAGGGATGTTGCCCCAGAACATGACCCTGCCCAAGGGACTAGGGATGCTGCCCCAGAGCCTGATGCTGCCCCACAGCCCACCGCAGAAATGAACCACCCAGAGTAGGTGGGGGCTCTAGTGAAGGATATTGGCCAGGTGTTGAAATAGCAAAGCCAGATGTTTAAGGAGCACAGCCAGATGTTGAAGGAGCACTTTTCTTCAGCTGGTGAGAAACCCTCCCCCTGCCCTAAAGAGGGAGAGTCAGATGGTGCTGCAGTGGAACCCATAGATGTTGTATCTGTCCAGGTTCCAGCCGGATCACAGGGGCAGCCACAGCCAGCAGCAGTTGGCCCCGTGGAAACTAGAAAATCTAAGATTAAAACAAGGCACCTAGATAATGGGGATCAGCCAGGAGGGTACTCATAACCAGCAAGGGAGCCAGAGGTTGAGATTGTCACCGAATCCCTCTCATACGATAGTCTCCGTAACCTGCGTAAAGACATTGTCTGGCAGGGCCGTGAGCCTTTTACAACTTGGTTACTCCGGGTCTGGGACCTTACAGGAACAGGTGTGCAACTGGATGGAACTGAGGCCAGGGATTGGGGTCCTTGGCCCAGGATTCAGGTGTGGACCAGATATTTGTAAGGGAGCAAGGCCTCCTTTCCCTCTGGGACCGGCTTTTAATGAGTGTGAGAGAGAAGTTTGTCCACAAAGAGAGAATGCAGGAGCACCACCGTAGAATGCAGCTGGAAGACTCTTGAGGAAGGGATCCAGTAGCTGAGAGAAGTGGCAGTATTAGAGGTACTCTTTGGGAGGGATGGACAGCATGACAATGATCCTGACAAGGTCAGGTGCACAGGGTAGATGCTGTGGAATCTGGCAACCCTGGGGCCATCTCAATATACCACCTTCATTGCAATGATCAATGCTGATAACCAGCAAGAGACAGTGGGTTCTGTTGCCAACAGACTCAGAAATTTTGAGAGTATGATGAATGGCCCAATGCAGGCCAATGTCTCTGCCGTGGCCAGGGACCTCCAAGAGGTCCAAGATAGGATGCAGGTGACGAGGGGGGAGATGAGGGAGGAGATAAAGGAGGAGATAAGGGAGGAGATAAGAAAGATCAATGCAGCACCAGTGTGAGTCATAGGCCCCAAATCTAGAACCCAACGCTCCCCAGCTAGGGAGAGAGGGTACACCTCATGAGCTGACCTGTGGTTTTTCCTGCGAGACCATGGAGAAGACATGGGAAAATGGGATGGGAAACCCACTTCTGTCCTGGCAGCACGGGTGCGTCAGCTCAGGGAGGGAAATGCTAACTGAGGGAACCGCGCTAAAATGAAGGTAGCCTCAACCTCCCATGGTAAAGGTGCAGGGTATCACAGAAAGGAGGATAATCTGTCAGATCCCCTGGAAGGAACCTCCACTATGTATGCCCAGAAAAGAAATAATAACCAGGGCTAGAGGGGCCCTGCCTCTAGCCAGGGAGAGGCATGGGATGACAGAGAGTATTGGACAATGTGGGTGCAATGGCCTGGCACATCAAAGCCACAGGAACATAGAGTACTGGCTCACAAGCACCCTGATACCATCAGAACATGTGGGGAAGGTACCTGTTTCTATTGTTGGGGTGACGGGGGAATCACAGGAATATACTTTGCTGGAAGCTGAGATTAGCCTGACAGGGAAGGGATGGCAGAAACATCCTATTGTAACTGGCCCAGGGGCACCACGTATCCTAGGCATAGACTTCCTCAGGAATGGCTACTACAAAGACCCAAAGGGGTTCAGGTGGGCTTTTGGAATAGCTGCTGTAGCAACAGAGAACATTAAGCAGTTGAACACTTTGCCTGGACTATCAGAAAACCCATCTGCAGTGGGGCTCCTGAAAGTGACAGAGCAACAGGTACCAATTGCCACCATGACATTGCACCGCCGGCAGTACCGGACAAATAGAGATGCTGTGATCCCCATCCACAAGATGATCCGTGAGCTGGAGATCCAAGGAGTGATCAGCAAAGCCCACTCACCCTTCAACAGCCCCATCTGGCCTGTATGCAAGTCTGATGGAGAATGGAGATTGACTGTGGACTATCGTGCATTGAATGAAGTGACTCCACCGCTGAGCGCTGCTGTGCCGGATATGCTGGAGCTGCAGTATGAGCTGGAGTCCAAGGCAGCAAGGTGTTATGCCACCATTGACATTGCCAATGCATTTTTCTCCATTCCTTTGACAGCAGAGTGCAGACCTCAGTTTGCTTTCACCTGGAGAGGCGTGCAGTACACCTGGAACTGACTGCCCCAGGGGTAGAAACACAGCCCCACCATCTGCCACGGACTGATCCAGGCTGAATTGGAAAAGGGTGAGGCTCCAAAACATTTGCAGTACATTGATGACATCATTGTGTGGGCGAACACGGCAGTGGAGGTATTTGAGAAGGGAGAGAAGATCATCCAGATTTTGCTGGGAGCCGGTTTCACCATTAAAAAGAGCAAAGTCAAAGGACCTGCCCGAGAGATCCGGTTCCTGGGAGCGAAGTGGCAAGATGGACGGTGCCAGATCCCCACTGAGGTCATCAATAAGATCACTGTAATGTCTCCACCAACAAGCAAGAAGGAAACACAAGCTTTCCTAGGTGCCATAGGCTTTTGGAGAATGCACATCCCTGAGTACAGCCAGATTGTGAGCCCTCTCTACCTGGTCACCCGCAAGAAGAATGATTTCCACTGGGGCCCTGAACAGCAGCAAGCCTTCGCCCAGATCAAGCAGAAGATCGCTCATATGGTAGCTCTTGGCCCAGTCAGGACAGGACCAGAGGTAAAAAATGTGCTTTACTCTGCAGATGTGAACCATGGTCTGTCCTGGAGCCTTTGGCAGAAGGTACCTGGTGAGACCTGAGGCCGACCCCTGGGATTCTGGAGCAGAAGTTACAAAGGGTCTGAAGCCAATTAAACTCCCACAGAGAAGGAAATCCTGGCTGCCTATGAAGGAGTTCAAGCTGCCTCAGAGGTGATTGGCACGGAAGCACAGCTTCTCCTGGCACCCCGACTGCCAGTGCTGGGGTGGATGTTCAAAGGAAAGGTTCCCTCTACCCACCATGCCACCGACGCCACATGGAGCAAGTGGATTGCCCTCATCACGCACTGCGCCCGGATTGACAACCCGAATCGCCCTGGGGTTTTGGAGATAATTACAAACTGGCCAGAAGGTGAATATTTTGGTCTCGCTGATGAAGAGGAGCAGAAGCAAGTGACCCGGGCCGAAGAAGCCCCACCGTACAACCAACTGCCAGCAGATGAAAAATGCTATGCCCTTTTCACCGACGGTTCCTGTCGCATTGTGGGGATGAACCGGAAGTGGAAAGCAGCCGTATGGAGCCCCACATGACAGGTTGCACAAGCTACCAAAGGAGAAGGTGGATCAAGTCAACTTGCAGAGCTCAAAGCTGTTCAGCTGGCCTTGGACATTGCTGAGAGAGAGAAATGGCCAAAGCTCTACCTTTACACTGACTTCTGGATGGTAGCCAATGCTCTGTGGGGGTGGCTGGAGAGGTGAAAAAAGGCTGACTGGCAACGTAGAGGAAAACCAGTCTGGGCTGCTGATGAGTGGAAAGACATTGCCACTCGGGTAGAGAAGCTACCCGTGAAAGTCCGTCAATGTGGATGCCCATGTTCCCAAGAGTCGCTCTAATGAAGAACACCGGCATAACAAGCAGGTAGATCAGGCTGCACAGATAGAGGTGTCAAAGATAGACTTAGATTGGGAACACAAGAGAGAGTTGTTCCTAACTCGATGGGTCCACAATGCCTCAGGTCATCAGGGCAGAGATGCCACCTATAAGTGAGCATGAGACCGAGGAGTGGATCTAATCATGGACAGCATTTCTCAGGTTATCCACGACTGTGACACGTGCGCTGCCATCAAGCAAGCCAAGTGGTGAAGCCCCTCTGGTATGGGGAGGTGGTAGTCCAAGTACAAGTACGGAGAGGCCTGGCAGATTGACTATATCACACTGCCTCAGACCCGCCAAGGCAAGCGCTATGTGCTGACCATGGTGGAAACCACCATCGGGTGGTTGGAGACCTACCCTGTGCCTCATGCCACTGATCGGAACTCCATCCTGGGCCCGGAAAAGCAAGTCCTCTGGAGGCATGGTACCCCTGAGAGAAATGAGTCAGGGACTAATTTCAAAAACAGCCTTATAAACACCTGGATTAGAGAACATGGCATTGAGTGGGTGTATCATATTCCCTACCATGCACCAGCAGCTGGGAAAGTCGAATGGTGCAATGGCCTGCTTAAAACCACTTTAAAGGCACTTGGTGGGAGGACTTTCAATAACTGGGAGATCAATCTACCAAAGGCCATATGGTTAGTGAATACCCAAGGTTCCACTAACAGAGCAGGCCCTGCCCAATCTGAGCCCTTGGGAACACCAGATGGAGATAAAGTTCCAGTGGTTCACCTGAGAGGCATGTCAGGAAAAACTGTTTGGGTGAACTCTCCCTCCAGCAAAGACAATCCAGTTCGTGGGGTGGTTTTCACTCAAGGACCAGGTTGCACTTGGTGGGTGATGCAAAAGGATGGAAAAACCCAATGCATACCCCAAGGAGACCTTGTTCTAAGGTGAGCTATCTATGATACTGTGCCTGTAACTGCATGTATGTATATGATATAAAAGTTTTAATTTGCTGTAGCATGTTGGCATGGGAAAAATAAGGGGTGGATAATGTTGGGGGTTGAGTGTTTTCCTATTACTGTGTCAATTTAAATAATATTTCCCGTTATCATGCCAATGGAGCTGGACGGTTACACCCCGGATCTTTGATGACTCTGGACAAAAGGGGTAGGTGGGATTGGCTTCAAGAGGGGCACTCGTGCTTCCAGAGGGAACTCATGTTTCATGCGAGCTCGGAGGAGGATTCCCTGGTCTTGGAGCCACACAGCCGAAGGCAGGAGAGCCAGACCCTCTGCGATCACCTGCCCTGCATCTGCCTCGCTGCATACTCCTGCCTCTGTGGACACAGTGAATCACCCGGACACCAATGATGAGCGAGGAGCTGCCCGCTCCAGCCCGCTCCCCCTCCCTGAGACCGGCGTGGCCGCAGCCGCCCCCTCCCGCCTCCGCTCCTGCCGAGAGAGAGAGCGTGTGCCCACAGCTAAAGGAAGGACTGGAACCGAGTTATCTGTTCTGTTTTGTTAGTAATTTTAAGAACCGCTGTTGTTTCTGCTTGTACAGTTAGATGCATTATTAAAAGAGCTGTTATTCTTACCCCCTTATCTCTGCCTCAGAGTCTTTGATTCAAACGTTTATAATATTTGGGGGGAGTGGAATTCAGGTCTCTGTTTCAAAGGAAAACTTCTGCCTTTATTGGCAGACACCTGTCCTTCAAACCAGGACACAGTGCCACCATGATTCACAGCAGAATCTCTCATGCTAGAATCTAACTTTGCTTTTCTCAAAAGAGCCACTAGTTAGAACACCCACCTTGTTTTTTTCCTGTCAGATCATTTTTTAAAACATGTTTGCACCCAGGATATATTTACAAACTCCTGTAATTGTTTGAAACCTGCAGCTTCTGAACTAAAGTAGTATTTTTTGCCTGCATAGAAACCATCCTCTTGTGGTCCCCTATGAAGCTGTCAGCAAGACATGCCTCGAAATAGCCAGGCAGCAATGGAGGCAGCCGAAGAACAGGTCAGGTCCTGCTGTTTGGGAAATTAGTGTATGGAGAGCAGGTGAAGATGCATAATTATGAGGAGAACAATGAAAGGGAAAGATAAAGAGGATAAGAGAGAAAACAAAGAGAAGTAGATTGAAATTAAGATCAAGTCATGCTGAGAAAGCAGATGGAGGTAAAATCCAGAAGGGCCAGGTCTGAAAATATCAAGTAAAAAAATGCAGGAAGACCTCTGAATAATTAGAATGCTCATTATAACGAGTGATCAATTAAAATACAGAAATGAGCTCTCAATTCCTGAACTCTGGTCCATGGCTAGACTATTAATAAATCCCCTGGAATTTTTATTGGTTTCAAAGGTATTAATCTTTCTAGTTAAAAAATAAAAATCCATTGTCTTTATCTTTACACTTCTGAAATGTTGATTCTTTGGGATTAATAGATGAACTTCAGGAAAAAAACCTCCTAGTGTCCTCAAACAGGACTTTTGGATTTCTAATTTACTTATGGACTTTTGGAAAGCTTTAGCAGGTATACCTATGCATTTTTCAGGAGGATAAAGACTGGCATAGCTCTGGGAGCATGGCTAATGAATAGCCACCTATGAGGGCTCCTGTCCTACAGTCTTTGACCTATTGCCAGAGCAGGATTGAGAGTGTCAGAGGGATGTCTGATTTTTACACCTTGTGAAATTTGCAAAGGTTGACCCTCTATTCTAGAAAGTAATTGTCCTCTTCTCTGAGTTCCTATTGTTCTCAGTGACAAACATTCAAATAGGTCTAAAGATATCTCAATTTAATTTTAAAAGTGTGTGACCAGGCTAGTTATATATAAAATGTATGTGAGGTTTCTTAGTCCACTGTTACTCCAGAAGAGAGGTCCCTGCTGAGCTAGGCAGTTTTCAGCTTTATAATATTGTTCATGCTCTCAGAAACTTAGGTCTTTATAAAGAAGAGAGACAAATTAAGAAAGCTTCTTTTGGGTTTCAGATTTCTCCTCCCTAAGAAAAGAGTAAGCTCCGGTTCCTCTCTGAGCCCTACAGGTGACAACAGCTATACCAAGTCCAGTTATCCTCCCTCTTACATTTCTATTTGTGAGCATTTCTAGTCCAACTGAAGCCTCTCAGAAAAAAGCTTCATTTTGTCCTGGGCAGAAGGAGAATCTGGGAGGACCACCAGAGGCAGTACAAGGCTTTAACCCAAAATGTAGTGCTGACACTTACTGGGCAGGGATGTAAATGTATATCGAGGAGGCAAAGCCCTTGCAGAGGCCCATGAACATTCCGTCTTGGGCAATGATGGTTTTTTGGCCTCCTGAGCCCTGGTGAGCAGTGCTTAGGCTAATGCATAGCGCTTTCAAGTCATACTGCCCATGTGGTAGGAGACAGTGTTATGGCAGGATGCTTCTGTAAGGAGCTGAGATAACAGGGTGGTAAAATAATACATAAAAGGACATATTATGCTAAAATGGATGGAGCAAAGTGTTGCAATGAGGCAATGGTCCATAAACATAATGCCATTCGACCAGGGTAATTTCCAGGGCTGTAAAATTATTTGCCGCAGAGTCAGAGTGTCTTGCTGGCTATGAGCAATCCCTGCACTGGGCTAGCAATCCATCCTCAGCTCTCAATATGGCAAAGGCAACTGCTGTCAGTTCCTGCTTTGGCTGGAGGTTGTGGGCCTGGGAAGCAAGCCTGGCAAACAGGAATAAAAACAACAAGAAGCTTTAGGATATTTGGAGTGGTCTTAATTTTTCAAGGGGAGATTTTTCTTTTCCTAGAAATTCCTTAAAATGCTGATTTCTCCTACTGGATATTACAAAAGTGTGGTCATACTGTTTTTCTCCTGCTTCACAAGTGGAAAAGAAAACATTCTCTCTTGTTTTCCTCAATGGAACTGAAACAATACAGCCTTGTTTGCCTTTGTTTTGGTAGCTCCCATGTTGATGCACCAGTATCTCCACTTATGCTAGCACAGCTGTGGGATACATGTAATCCCTCTCTCTCTCCAGCAATCGGTACGTTTTTGCAAGCAGAACTCAAAACAATGTGGGCCCTATATCAACAATACTATTTGGGTACAAATACAGGACAAGAGGAAGACGAGGGGACCGCAGAATAGTTGCTCTTGCACAGCAATGGCTACCTGCTAATTTGAAAACTCACCCTCTTCCCTAAATAATTTCAGACCATAAATTATTTGTGAGTTTATTTTATTTTGAGTAGAAAAATGAAATACCCAAAGATGGACGGAGAGGAGAAAAAGGAACAAATATCAGGATATGGATGCAATCATTCTTATTTATGCAGGAAAGTACAGCTTTGTGGATTTCCCCATCTGTTCTGTTATATGGAACCAAATTGGAGTTAGATGTTCTTTTAGAATAAATCATGGCCTAAACTGAACATGTTTTACAGGGAAAATAAAGCCATATGTGTTACATTAATTTCTCATTTTTTCTCCATCCCACTTCCACTTGGTTGGATGCATGTCATGCTCTGTTCCTAAATGGTGTCACTGATGCTGAAA
Source organism: Oenanthe melanoleuca (assembly GCF_029582105.1). Lineage (NCBI taxonomy): Eukaryota > Metazoa > Chordata > Aves > Passeriformes > Muscicapidae > Oenanthe > Oenanthe melanoleuca. Next base: position 102,150,582 of record NC_079335.1, on the reverse strand, counting down.
GTAGAAGGCAACACTACATTTTCCAAAGCAGGCTCAATCTTTCAGCTGTTTTCCTAAGAGCAGTGGGAGTGTCCATGGCTCTCAGAGTTTACAAAGGACATTCTCATAAAAACTGCTTCAAACCAAGAGGAAAATACAAATAAGATAATCAAAGCACAGAAAAGTAGCACCCAGAGAAGAAGGTGAGAAACGAAATGGGACTAAAGGAAATGAAGACCCTTTTGCCCCAGCATGGGGTATTATTAGATAAGCAGATCAAAAGGAGTGTTGTACTAAATTTGCAGTGACAGGGTTGTACATCACCCATTGCTAACTACAGGTTACACTTGCGGAAGGCAGTGGTAAGAGTGAACAGTGTACCTGGAGGAACATTTTCTGCTGAAATATTTCTTAACTGAAGAACAAATGTTTCAGAAAAGATTAAAACAGCAGGAAAAGTTCCTACAGACTCTGCTGCTGTATGTTTACTGGTGAATAAATATTACACGGAATCCTGTTAAGGCTCTTTTGCAGAGTACTCAGGCAATTTTTAAGTCACTGTATTCTCTAAAATGGGCAGGATAAGTGCTTGAGATAAATTCCCCCCCTTTTTGCATCCCAACTCCCACTACATAAAGACATATGCTGAAGATATATTTTTGGTATTTTTTAGAAAAAAAATCATGGTATTGACTGTACCTCCTCTGGAAGCTGATACACCTGAGTTTTGTATCTGTTTGTATATCATGAGGAGAAAAGAAATAAACATGTTTACAGAGTGCACAAAGACATTGTTTCGCATTTTGTTGAGGAATGACAACAAACAGCTCTCTCAGTTTTCTTCTAGCTGAGGTGAGTTAGTTGTCAAATATTTTGTTACTTTCGTTGATTTTGTCTCCTATGTCTCTAAACTGTTTTCCTCGTGTTGAAAGGTTGACAGAAACATATCTCTGACTTAAAGGTTTATATCCACTGCTCTATCAGCCACACTGTGAAGGAAAGATCACTCAACTGTCTTTCACCTAACTTGCTTCAGGACTGCCAGCACTCTGCCTGCTGCAGTCTCTGGAGAAGTGACTGGCTACTGTATGGAGATACCCACAGTGTTTCCACTCCCATTTCAACATTCCTTTCCAAAATCCTTCTCTATTCCAGGAAGAATATTTGCCTTGGTCCTCTGAAATCAGCTTCTTCTAGGATACACCTGTCTGTCCCATTTAGGTCAGTGCCAAACGACCTGGTTAAAGAAAAGAATTGCAGGCAAAATAGAAATTTTACAGGGACCACGTCTGGAGAAAGAGTGATGGATGGATTGACAAGTGGGAAAAGTGTCACACAGGGGGGACCATTTGACATTGTGCCAGGATTTTCTAGCAATCATCTTCCTGCTTTATGTGGCCGTGCCCTGACAGCTTGGAGAAACTACCTGCAAATTCTTGCTCAGGTTGTCAGTTTCTCCTGTTGGTCCCCATCCTTCATTTGGCACTGCCTCAAGGTCATCCATTAGTTTTATATGTCTCCAGGGACCCAGAGGGAACATTTCCCACCAAGTAACTTGCATGAAATAGGCAATTTTGAATTTTACAGAGTTTTTTAACTTGTCTTGGTTGGCTACTTTTAGCTTTTGGATGCATATTTGTTGGATCCCAGAAACCTGGGGTTCTGGAGCTTTCTGTGCTACCAGGCACTGATCCCCTGGAGAACACTGCTTTTGACCTGAGGCCTTGGAGACAGCTTTTAAATTTGAGTGATGAAGTTAGAATCACGGGTGTGTAGCTAATTAGAAGTGTGTGCTTTCACATGGTAAAGGGTTTTAAATTTGATGTTTTTATAGTATAGTAATAGGTATGGGACAAGATGAAGGATTTTGGGTATTGTCTCTTTCGGTGTTCATCTTCCTTCTTCTTCCTTCCTCTTCATGATTTTCAGGTAGTAGTTTCTGGTTGGTCAGTCAGTGTCACACTAGGAGGTCATGGGAATTTAGTTATTGGTTTAAAAGGATAAATAATATAGGTGTTAATTCTCTATTGGACTGTTTAGCTTTAAGAGACCTTGTAGCAGCTGGATCTTTCTCCATTTTCCTTGCTTCCAGCAGGTACTGCTAAGATTTAATAACCAAGTCCAAACACAAGAAAATCCATTTCCATCATGTATTTGTTAATCCTGGCTCTGAGTGAAGGCAGAAGAAACTGAGACAAACCACTACATAAGTGATGCAAAACTCCCACTGCTGTTACACATATTCTGTGATAAAGGAAGTTGGTGCTAACCATTTTTCCTTGACTCAGATTACCCGGAGCAAAATATAATTTACTGCTACTATACACTGTGTCTTTTTCCTAATTACTTAACATCAGACAAAGTATCGCAGCATGGATGGAAAAGGATATAAAAGAGGCTCTTTCAATCTCAGTTTATTCCAGGGCGATGGTATGGCCGGAAAGAGGGAGAATCTCTCTCCAAACCGGGTATTCAGGAGAGGGGAATGGGAGTGGCCTTGGCTGGCTGCCAATGGGATGAGGACACAGGGGGGACTAGGATCAGCATACCCAACCCCTGGTGGGTACAAGGTCACAAGGGAAGGTCACAGGACCGGAAAGGGGGACATGAACTGGGGACTAGCAGGAAGGAAGTTTGCAGGGTATTTAATTTCTTATACCTCATATACCGAATTACAACATCTCCCCTTTTTTTTTTTTTTTGTTTTTTAAGTAGGGGGATGATATTAAACTAATTCTAGTCCGAATTTATTATTTTGCCCACCATTTGTGATAAGCGGGAGAGTTAGATTGTTTTATATTTGCCATCTCTATATGACTGTTCACTGAGGTAGAAGAAATTATACCATTAATGGCTTTAAATATTAAATGACGTAAGATTCCAAATGCTATTGCTACAAGGAAAAGAATAACAACAAATAACATAATGGTTTTGACTATGGAAGTCCACCACCCAAAAAACCCCCACCCCTTGAACAGTTCATTAAACCAGTCCTTTGTTTCTTGCTTCACTTGTCCAATTAGGTGGTTCATATCTCGCAGAGCAGCGTGGACATTAGGAGCTTTTGAAGTCAGGTTCATGCAGCAAAGTCCTTCAAATTCCTGGCCTGTGCCAAGGTTACCCAGATGTTTTGACGTGGCTGAGGGGATGATCCACGCTGCTGCCAGACTGTTCAAGGCTAACAGGAAGACAACTTGGATGGGGTTCTTCACAGGGTTAACTGGAGGGTAGCTTTTTCTAAAAGGAAAAACAAACATTTTAAAACATGCTATAAGTCTCTTTCTGCTGGAGGGTGTTCCTTTATGAAGTTTTTGTTTCCTTTTCCTCTGCGGCGTCTTCTTTTCGAAGCAGTGGTTACTTGCTTCTCATCTCCTTCTGCTGTAGCTGGAGTTTTGGGAACAAAAGGTTTAACCCACTTTTGGGGAATCCATCGAGGGCCTGAGGGGGTTGATACACATGCATAGCCCCTTCCCCAGGTTACTAGCTCATAGGGACCCTTGGTTTCCCATGTTTCTGGATCCCTAATAAGAACTGGTGGATGCTGAGACAACTTGAACTGTTTACTGCTGTTAAAATGACGGGCCACAGGAGGACTCATATTTTGAAATTAACAATTCAAGAAATTGATTGTGAACAGAGCTTTACAGAGCTTTTGCTGGGGAGACATCCACACAGTTGAACTGCTTTGCCTAGCTAGAACTTGTTTGAGTGTCTGGTGTGTGCGTTCGATCACTGCTTGGCCTGTAAGGGAGTGTGGGATGCCTGTCTTATGTCCCAGTCCCCACTGTTTGACAAATTCCAGGAATTCCTTGGATGTGTATGCTGGTCCATTATCTGACTTTTTTTCTTTAGGGATCCCCAACACTGAGAAGGCTTGTACTAGGTGTTGTTTGACATGTACAGCCTTTTCCCCTGCATGGGCGGAGGCATAAACTGTACCTGAATATGTGTCTATACTCACATGAACATATTTGAGGCGTCCAAAACTAGGAATGTGTGTGATGTCTGTTTGCCACACCTCACAGCTGCCTAGGCCCCAGGGGTTAACCCCCAAACCCAGCGATGGCATGGCCTGGAGCTGACAGCTGGGACAGGTGGCTACAATAGCCTTGGCCTGACTCCGTGTTAGCTGGAACTGATGGACCAAACCTGGAGCATTCTGGTGGTACTGCTGGTGGCTCAGTTTTGCCTGTTGGAAAATGTCAGGAAGGCGTGCCTTTTCAGCTGGAGCTGCAAGAGTGTCTGCCATTCGGTTGCCTTCTGTGATCTCATCTGGCAAATCCGTGTGTGACCTCACATGCATCACATAGAAAGGATGTTCTCTGTGTGAAATCAAATAAATTAGTTTTGACAGCAGCCTAAAGAGCTGCTCATTATCCATGTCTTTGAGCACTGCCTGTCCACCCTGGATACTATCCCAGCAACATAAGCTGAATCTGTTACCAGGTTAAAAGGCTCTGAAAACTGCTCAAAGGCTCTCACAGCTGCAGCCAGTTCTGCAATCTGGGGTGACCCCTCCACAAACTTAACATCAGCTTCCCAATGCTGAGTTTGAGGATTTCTCCAAGTCATCACTGACTTATGGGAGGCCCCCGATGCATCTGTGAACACTGTGAGTGCCTCAAGTGGTCTCCTGCTTCTCTTTTCACGAGGGATGACGTGGAATTCCTCATTAAACAACTTATGAGCTGGGCTGTTAACAGATATCTGTCCAGTGTAGCTATCCAAAGATATCTGGAGGCTGGCATTGCTCTGTAACAAATGCTCAAACATTTCTTTTGTTAGCCTTTCAGGAGAGTTTTTTCCCTCCCCAGGAAGTTTAATTGGCAGGTGAATGCATGTGAAATCAGACCCTGACAGTTCACGCAGCCTCATTCTTGCTTTTTGAATCAACTGAGCCATAAGCTCCTGTGATTGTGTGATAGTTTTGGATCTTTGGTGGGAGAGAAAGACCCATTCTATGATTAAGAGTGAGTCCCTCTGCCCCTCAATCCACTGAAATATTAAACCATGTAAGTGTGGCAGCTTTCCCAAAACAATGAATTTGAAAGGTAGTTCAGGCTGATAGCGGTGAGCCTGCCTCTCAGACAGAGCTTGCTGTACCTTTTCAATTGCAGCTTTTGCCTCACATGTCAGTTCCCTGGGAGACAGTAAGTCCCTCTCCCCTTTCAATAAATTAAAAAGGGGTTGTAAGTCCTCATTAGTGAGGCCTAACCAAGGTCTTACCAAGTTCAACGACCCACACAGAGAGTGAAGATCTGCAATAGTTTTAGGGTTACAATTAATTTGTAATTTCTGTGGAACAATAGTCCTGACAGTGATCTCTAGGCCCAGATATTTCCAAGGTGGCATCCTTTGAAAATTGTCTTCCTGTAATTGAAATCCAGCAGAGGTTAAAACTTTAACTACTAGGTCAAGCATGTGTTGGAGTATGGAGTTATCAGGAGCACACACCAGCACATCATCCATGTAGTGCAGGATTATAGCTTCCCTGCTTTGTGCACGCACAGGAGACAACAATGAAGCTACATACCACTGACAGATAGCAGGACTACACTTCATGCCCTGTGGAAGCACTTTCCAGTGGTATCTCTTCATTGGAGCCTCTCTGTTCAATGATGGTACTGAGAATGCAAACCTGGGAGCATCTTCAGGGTGTAATGGGATTTGGAAAAAACAATCTTTGATGTCTAATACTGCCAATTGCCAATCTCTTGGTAACATAGTTGGAGAAGGCATTCCAATTTGAGGAGACCCCATGTCCTGAATTACTTTATTTATTTCCCTAAGGTCATGTAACAATCTCCATTTGTCTTTCCCTGTTTTTTTTGTTACAAAGATTGGAGAATTCCAGGGGCTTGTTGTTTCTTCTATATGATTTTTTGCCAATTGTTCCTCCACAAGGTTTTCAAGTGCCTGTAATTTTTCCTTTTTTAGTGGCCACTGTGTTGTCCAGATAGGTGTGTCACTTAGCCATGTTAGCTTCTGGACTCGGCACTCCACGGTGGCCGCTTCCAAAAATCCTGAGGGGTTTTTGGAATTATCATTTTAACTCCCCATTGTGACATGGAGTCTTGGCCCCACAAGGGACACTTGTAATCTATTACAAATGGACGAACACTGGCCAATTTGCCATCCGGTCCCTCAATTTGTACAATGCGTTTTGATATTTTTGCTAATTTAACTCCTCCTATACCCTGAAGTTGCCCAGCTACAGGTTGCAATTCCCAGTGTGAAGGCCACATTTTTTCAGGGATAATGGTCACATTTGAGCCTGTGTCCAGAACACCCTGCACATGTAGGTGATCTGATCCATGTGTCATGTTGCATGCTAGAGAAGGTTTTTCCTCCTTTACTGTCTCTGCCCAGTAAACCTCTGGTGACTTATCATCTACCGTGATATCTGCTGGAATAGGAAAGGCTTGGGCCAGTACTTGTCCCTCACACAAATAGAAAGGTGCTTGAGAGCAACGGGCTAATATTATAACACTGGATATTTTCCCCTTCATGATCATAGGAGCTATTTCAATTTCTAAAGGTGTGTGTGCTGTGTCTCCCACAACAAAATACTCACTCTCCATGTGGCAAACCGTCATGTCAATTAAGGGGCTTGAGACGTCCATTGTAATGATGGTCCACTCAGCAGATCTGAAATAAAAACCTTTGGTAGTCTGGAGCCTAACACGGCCACAGGACTGCCTGACTTGGTTAAGAGAACATTTAACATTTACATCATCTGTTATCCCCACATTGTCCCTTCCACCCTCCCCCTTTGTTTTTAAGAGAGAGGCTTTTGCTACAGTATAGCCTGCAGAATTTATATCCTGGCGCTCTATGGTGTTTATGGCAGGCCAGCGCCTCAGTTGTAGTTTTTTTGTTCGTTGAGTTTCTTCTGTTTCCTGTTTTGAGGACAGTCCCTAGCAAAATGTCCTTCCTGCTGACAGTGGAAACAGGTGATCTTCTTTAGCTGCTGTGATGACATGTGCTGCTTCTTCATCTGTGGTGGTTGAGGTGCTGGAGGCTTAGGAGGTGCTGGACTCTGGGTCCTCTCAGAAGTACTGAACAGTTTTGCTTTGCGTGTGCATGCTTCTATCATCTGTGCTAGGGTTGATTCTGGGTACAGTGGCAGGCTTAGGACAACTCTTCGACATGCTTGATTGGCGTTCTTTTCTGCTAATTCTTTAATCAGTTCTGCATGCATGGCTGGATTCTGCACCTGGCGTTCCACCTGTGTCTTTAATCGATCTATAAAACTTTAAAAATGCTCAGAAGGATATTGTTTAATATTAACATAACTAGTAGTTACTTCAGGTGTTGGCAATTTGTCAAAGCTACATCACAAACCTTATTCAAAATAAATTTGGACAATAACTGAGTTTGTTTTTCAGGGCAGTGTATTTCTCCCTCCCCACATAAATGATCTAATGTAATTTCATTATCATCCGAATCTTTGGAATGTTCAGGATTTTTGTGAAGCTCTGTTAAAAGACTGCTTAAAGAACATTTCCAAATATCAAGCCCTAATTCATATTCAGCTGGAGTTAGCAAACACATGAAAAGGTCCTTTATATCCTGGGGAACTAATTCACTAGACAAAAGAGTTGTTCTTAGCATCCCTTTAAATATTTCACTTTGCCTCCCAAATTCCCTTTGCACCTTACAAATTTCTTTTTTATCTTGGTATGAGAATGGTTCGTAGCTTCTTCTACCATTCCTTCTACCCACATATTGAACTGGTGCTGCATCAAAAACATGATGAGGGTTAGTCAGCAAGTTAGGGGTTAATTGTTTCTGTGTCTCTGCAGTCTGCATTCCTGAAACACATGCTGCCCCTCCCCCTCTCTCAGCTTTCCTGGAGTTTCTATTGTTTTCTGCCCCGGTGTTAGAAAGAGGGTTACAAGGTGGTATAGAAACAGCAGCTTGGAAAAATGGGTTAAAATAGCCAGGAGAATATTGAGCAGAGATGGGAGTTGGATGCAGGAATGGATTATTGGAAGAAAAAGGCATATTGTTAGGAGTTAGTACAGGTTTTTCCCTTTGCACTGAAGAAAGTTGATTTTCTATATTAGAATGCTCAGGCGGCAAGGCTGAAAGACAGGGATACATTGGTAACTTTGTAGCAGATTGCTTAGAAGGGTCTAAGTCTGTATAACTCGGGGGATTTTTAGAATTAGAGTTTCTTGAGGTATTTTTGACTTCTCTTTTAATTTAGGGACAGAAGATTCCGAATCTAATTGTGATAAGTGTTTGTGAATATTTAGAAATATAGGCAAAAATAAAGCAGCAGTAGTATCGCCTTTCTGTATTTTAGAAGTTAATAAAAATAGAAATACTGTGCCACTGCATAGATGGCTCTTTCTGGACTTTTTGTCCTTCACGTAAATCACTGCCTTGATTTTTCAGCATAATAGAAGTCTCTTAAGCTGAGTAGGCAGGTGCTGACAGAGGAGGGATGTGATTGCAGAGGAATGGCTCTTCTAGAAGGCCAACTGAGGGTGAACCCATAGGGAAGGTGCTACATCATCTGTAGCATACAAGGGTATGATTTGCTAAGAGAGATGCAGAGAAAAGAAAAGAAGCCATAACATTCTCATTACAAAAACAAATGTTCCCCTTCTCTGTGGTTGTGATTGTGTCCAGAGCAGAAACACAGTAAATATTATTTCCTCAAATATGGATGCGCTTCTGTAAGAGGAATGCATAAATAGATTCACATAAAAATAAAAGACAAGCAGTTCAGTCTTTCTCTCTATCAGTGTTCAGTGGAAAGCACAACAAGGCTGGATACCTAGCCTGTACTCTCCAATAGCTCACCTCTCTGCTGTACATTATTTTCTGTGGCAAACAGCACAGTGCTAGAGATTTGGCTACCTCAAATTACACACAAACATAGCAATGACCTATTTTCCAAAGGCATCAAGTGTTTGCAGCTCCCAACAGATTTGCTTGAACTTGTTCCTTTTTCACATGCCTCTTACAATCACATGTGAAAATATTTCTGCAGCTGTTAAATTAAGCCACAATATTTTCTCCCAGGTGAAGTCCACAAAAAGTCAGGCTTCTACCTTCAGTTTTATGAAATCTCTGGTTTTCACCTACTGCTTGCCTAGTATTAGGAGTACTGTGAGTAACGCATACCCATGGCTGTTTGGCTCAGCTCATGAAATGCAATATGCCATCAGGGTTAACAATAGATGAAGGATTGTACAGTAGAGATAGGAGGTTTGCTATCCTCTTCTATCACTTGGAAACACGAGCTTTACCAAATCCTAGTTGCTTTTCAACATCTGAATTTCACAGCACATCTGTTGTATCTCCGCTGATGAAACTTGCTTTTTTGAGAAATGTGCTCATGTATGGGTCACTACTGTGAGTACATCTGTTAAAGCTATATCTGTCTGGCTAAATTAAGACAGACTTCTAAGGTTATTGACTTACAAACAATACTTGTTTTTTCTGATTCTGCTTACTATTGGAGTGTCCTGGTTTGAAGGACAGATGTCTGCCAATAAAGGCAGAAGCTTCTCTTTGAAATGGAGAATGTAAACCCCTCCCTCCAAATTTTTATAATTTTGAAATTAAGGGGCTCTCAAGCAAAGATAAGGGAATTAGGAATAACAGTTCTTTACTAGGAAAATTAAAATAGAAATACAGTATTACAAAGAACAAAACCAAAACACTGACAGAGTCAGAATACAACCTGACAGCCCAATCAGGATGTTGGTAGCAGTCTGATTAAATGGTGGCTACAGCCCTCCTGCAGTGGAAGGTGTGGTTCAGCTGAAGCAATGGTCCTGTAGAACAGTGCAGTTTTGCTCTGAAGGTCCAGGGATGATGTGTAAATGTCCAGCTTTCCTCTGGAATCCAGTGGAAAGAAGGTACCTTGGCATTCAAAATCTCAGTTTTTATCTAGGTAGGAAAGGCTTGGCTCCTCCCCCTGGCTGGAGCATCTCCCAATGGGATGATGTAATTTTATCAGGCATACAGTAGGACTTAATGGACCAGCAGCACATGTTATCTTCCTGAAGGGAGAATGGTTTGTGGAAAAGATAAAGATGATTGCCCCACCTGGTCTTAAAGATGGCCCATTAGCAGATAATATGTGCAACGGAGACAAGGATTACTGCCCCACCCGGCCTCAAAAGATGGTGATAGAAGACACATTTCTGGTCACATCCTGTATTGCAACCCAAGACATGGAGCTACAGTCAAGTGGGAAGGAGGGAGAGAATAATAAGAAGAGTTGTGCCACTTTGTGAGAAACCAGTCTGTGGAATCCCAAATATGAGACTCTAATGCTTGTTATATTACTTTCCTCTTGCTTTATGGTTAGTTTTTTGGGGTTTTTTTCCTACAGAAACCCCTAGAGGGAACACTTTGTTGAGCTATAGAGGGAAACTGCTGGAAGATGAAACAGTGATATGGTCAAACAACAAAACAAAAAGACCATTATTAGATCTGTTGAATAAGTAACTTGTCTCTATATTGAGACGTAAGTCTCTTTTGGTTCCTTTCTACTGGTTGTAGTTAAGCATCTGGATAGGAAACAGAAATCCTTAAGAAAGCACATTGTCAAGCCTCAAGAATTTTGAAGATACAGTCATGTCTGTGTCCTTCCTACTGTGCATCTTCCAGCATTATTACCTAGTTACATGAGCTGAGATTTATGCACCATTGATTTTTTTTTCTTACGGCTGGCAAGGCCAAAGAAAATGGCAGTGGGAAATTAAATGTAAAATGTTACCTTGACTGCACTTTTAAAAGAATCACTCCACTAACAGCACCAAATTAACTACTGCAAAAACCGTAACTCAAACGCCCCTGGACATCCATAAGATTTTGTATCACAGTATGCCATGGTAACTTTTATGTCTTATTGTATACTGTAACTGAAATATAGTTACTGAGGGAACAATAACCTTGTATTATTCTGAATTATTTCAGCATGCCAACCCCCACAGGATTGCTAGTGCATGAGCTTTTCTATATATAAGGACAAGGAATATGCCCTTCTGTTTTCTATTGGCCAAGCTTTATGCTTATAATAGAGTCATCTTGTGGGGCAGAAAAAGAAGCCAGCAGATTTAGTTTCAGGAATTCAGATTGCAAGCATTCCATAAAACACTTGTACTTTATATTTGGACATATCATAATTGTTTTACAAGATTGGTTTTAAATATTGACATTCTCAATGTGTTTTGACTGGTAATATAGCTAAAGAATAGATTCTTGCTGTCAAATGTATCAAATCTCTCATAGTAAATGCTGAAGAACAGAAATTAGTTCAATTCTCATTTCTCAGCTGGAGAAAAACTAGTAATAATTACAGTAATATCTTATTATCAGACTATGTGATCTCCTACTGTTTAAGCTTCCTTGCTAACTGCAACTGCTTCAGCAAATAGGTTCTGGTTTCCAGGTCAGGTGGAGCAGATGCGTCCTTCAGAGCAGGCAGCACTGTTCACATGGGCATCTGTCTGGATTTAAAAGACAGGAATCTGTTAGGGAAGGCAGAAAACTCCCCTGGATTGGAGAATGTAAACCCTCTCCCTCAGATTATGATTTTGAAATTAAGGAGCTCTCAGGCAAAGATATGAGGATAGGAATAGGAGTTCTTTACTAGTATGTATAACAAGGCAAACAAAACAACAAGAACTATGGAATTAATTACAAACAGAACTAGGAATCCAGTAATACACCTCTTGGCTGCAGGCACTTTCCCTTTGGTGCAGTTATCGTCACGGTTAGCAGGGTGCGCTGCCAGGCTCCCGGTGGACAAGTCAGGTGCGATGATCCCCACACGGCTGCAGGGGGCGCTGTGGCGTGAGCTCGGGGAGCACACAGTAATGGGGCTGTGTACGAGATGGGAAGGGATGGAAAAGAAAGGCTTCACTTCACAAACCCTGGGGCAGTGTGGGTCCCAGTAGGACTCTTGGAAAACAGCAAACTGAAACAGCAGGGCAGGGTCTAGTGGCAGAGGAAAAGTAAGCTTGCAGCTGAGTTATGGCAAGAGCAACTGAGAGACCACAACTGCCCCCACTCTCCTTTTACCTGCTTCTAATCTCATGGTGTCTCTGTCCCTCCAAGAGAAACTCCAAGAGGAGTTCCCTCTCCCCCATCTCAAGTACTCAGCCATCAGTGCTTCTTTAGCAACTCAATAGGAAAAATTCTGCAGGTAACAGGAAAACCCGACCCCCAACAGAGTCCTTTATCACTTGATAAAGACCATGCAACTCCTCTGGGCCACATATGATACCCTTGTATCTGTAAGGCACAATTATTGTTTTAGTTCTAGAGTTCTCTACCAGTTTGAAGTGTCTGTAAGAATGTGAGGGCTGTACTGTCACTTACAAAAGGGGAGAATTTTACAGTATGAAACTAAGGTTAGCTATTGCTTCTCTGTGAGGAATTTGCTGGGGTAGCCTGGGGGCAGTGTAAAAAAGCAGGAAATCAATTCTATCACAGAATTTTTTATGCTGCCTTGTAGGAGATGTCCCCAGGCAAATGTATCCTCAGCACAGCTCATTCAATTTTGAATAGGGCTAATTAAAGAGAGATGTTGAGATGAGCAAGCAGTTGGATGCTGTGGCATATCAAGGGAGGAGGTGCTACAGGTGGATGACAATGTTACTGGAGCCTGTAGCCCAGGCTAAAAAAGGGCCTATGCTTGGTGTTGGAGAAGGAAGCAGCTTCTTCTACTTAGGCCTTCTCCGCAAGAATGCCAGGGGTCAGCCAGATGGAAAGCAGCGTGGCAGAAAAAACATTTGAAACTTCCAGTGTACTGCTGAAAAACTGGCCTTGAAGAAATTAATATTAATTATGTATATATATATATATATATATATATATATATATATATATGTGTGTGTGTGTGTGTGTGTGTGTGTGTATATTCACATCCTTAAAATATATATTTTTACCTGCTGTAGAGTACCCCATATGAATCCAGTGCTGCCTATTCATTGGGAAACTCAAATATCTAAAAACAGATGAATAATGCATTGAAGATGTTTCTTTAATCTACCTTTCCTCTGTGTGCTAGAAAGGCTCTCATGTCTATTGGTTTTTAACTGGTGTGTTGGGTTGCAATACAGGATGTGACCAGAAATGTGTCTTCTATCACCATCTTTTGAGGCCGGGTGGGGCAGTAATCCTTGTCTCCGTTGCACATATTATCTGCTAATGGGCCATCTTTAAGACCAGGTGGGGCAATCATCTTTATCTTTTCCACAAACCATTCTCCCTTCAGGAAGATAACATGTGCTGCTGGTCCATTAAGTCCTACTGTATGCCTGATAAAATTACATCATCCCATTGGGAGATGCTCCAGCCAGGGGGAGGAGCCAAGCCTTTCCTACCTAGATAAAAACTGAGATTTTGAATGCCAAGGTACCTTCTTTCCACTGGATTCCAGAGGAAAGCTGGACATTTACACATCATCCCTGGACCTTCAGAGCAAAACTGCACTGTTCTACAGGACCATTGCTTCAGCTGAACCACACCTTCCACTGCAGGAGGGCTGTAGCCACCATTTAATCAGACTGCTACCAACATCCTGATTGGGCTGTCAGGTTGTATTCTGACTCTGTCAGTGTTTTGGTTTTGTTCTTTGTAATACTGTATTTCTATTTTAATTTTCCTAGTAAAGAACTGTTATTCCTAATTCCCTTATCTTTGCTTGAGAGCCCCTTAATTTCAAAATTATAAAAATTTGGAGGGAGGGGTTTACATTCTCCATTTCAAAGAGAAGCTTCTGCCTTTATTGGCAGACATCTGTCCTTCAAACCAGGACAACTGGCAAATTCTTATTAAAATCTCCTGTGCTTCACAGCATGCCAAAAAAGCCTTTGAATGGAAAAATCAAGATACCGGAAGAAAGCTGCAACTAAGATGGACAAAATTACCACAGGAGTTTACTTAATCTCCAAGCCTATTTGGACAAGTTTTAGAAGCAATATTACAAATTTTTCCCACTCCTCCTGGAATACACATCATCCAATATGTGGATGGCCCTTTATTACCAGGGAAAGCTGAAGCTGAAGTTAGGGAAGCTACTATAAAACTTTTAAATTTTCTGGGAAAAAAATGATTAAGAGTATCAAAAAGGGAAACTACAATTTGTAGAATCAGAAGTAAAATATCTTGGACACTTAATAAGCAAAGGTAGCCAAAGGCTAAACCCCAAGAGGACTGCAAAAATTTTATCCCTTCCCTCTTCCAAAAAGGAAATTAGGAAGATACTTGGATTATTGGGATATGGTACACTGTGGATTGAAAGGTATATACAGACAGTAAAATTTTTGTATAGAAAATTGACAAAGGGAAAGAAAAAAGATGTCAGGGTATCCTTTGGTTGATGGAAAAAATATGCAAACCATCAAAAAGGAAAATTACCTTCAAATTGGTCAGCTCAAATTTGTGAGTTACATGTTCTAAAAAGAGCATTGGAATATTTAACACATAAGAAAAGAACCATATATACTTACTCAAGGTACACCTTTGGGGTAGTACACACTTTTAGGAAAATATGGGAAGAAAGAGGATTGCTCAATTCAAAAGGAAAGGGATTGATACATGAGGGTCTCCTTTTGGAGATTTTAGAAGCATTAAAATTAACTGAGGAGATAGCTGAAGTACATATCAAGGGACATCAAAAAGGAAAGACCTCAGAAATAAGGGGAAATAAGGGCAAATTAAGAAGCTAAAGATGCAGCAAAAAATGGGATCAAAAGGATTATGTTAATTTTGACCTCAAATAAAAAAAGAATTAGAAAATCCAAAGTTCAGTGAAACAGAAAAAAAGGAATTAAGTAAGATAGGGGGAAAGCCAGATGAATCTGGAAAATGGAAACACCCTGATGAGAGGCAGTTACTTAATAAGCCACTTACTAGGAAAATATTAGAGGACATTCATCAAAAAAATCATTGGAGTACTCATGCTCTGTGGAATAAGTTTCTAAGAAATTATGGTTGTATTGGGATTTTTGGAGTGGCAAAACAAGTAACTGAGAGATGCATATTTTGTCAAAAGGTAAATAAAAAGGTAATGAAAAAGACAACATTTGCAGGCCGCGAGTTAGCTCTCTGACCATTACAAAGTATCCAAATGGACTTTACTGAACTTTCCCAAGTACAGAGATGGAAGTTTTTCTTAGTAATAACAGACCATCTAATCCATTGGGTGGAAGCAGTTCCCACTATCAGGGCCACAGCTAATATGCTATGTAAAACCCTTTGGGAACAAATTATCCCCAGGTACGGAATGGTTAACAGGATAGACTCAGACAGAGGAACACATTTTATGTCAAAAGTCTTACAGCAAATAACTTAAGCCTTAGGAATAAGTGAGAATTACATACCCCATGGCACCCACAGAGTTCAGGCTGGATGGAAAGGATGAATCAGACTTCAAAGAGAACTCTAACAAAATTAATAATTGAAACCCATATGTCATCAGTAAAATGTCTACCTTTGACTCTATTGAGGGTCCAAACACAACCCAGGTCAGACATGAGACTGTTCCCTTATGAAATAGTGTTTGGGTTACCTTTTATGACCACCCAACATGAAATGGCTACCTATGAAGTAGGAGAAATGAGTGTTAAAGAATATGTCAACACAATTACAAAAACCCTTGAGAATTTGTGGTTAAAAGGGATAATCCCTCAAACTTTTAGACTTTAAAATCCATAACATCCATCCAGGGAAGTGGGTACATGTAAAAGTACATGTAAAAAAAAATCTTTAACTCCACAATAGAGGTGTCCTTTTCAGGTACTACTGACAAATGAGGCAGCAATCTGGACCAGGGAATGAGGGTGGGTCCATGCCAGCAAAATCAAAGAACCTGTGGAAAAACCTAAGGAGTGGACTATAACATCTGAACTAGGTGACATCAAATTGACTCTTAAGCAGACACTGGGTAGTAATAAACTGGGAGAACTCAAATGATCCAAAGAATGTACAAAAAACCACATCCAATTGGGAAATAAGGCCAAGCTTATATTAGTAGTTTCAATACTGCCTGGACAGATTCTAAGAGGCCTCCAATAGCCCCCTTGGGGAAGAGTACTTCCACTTCAAACAGGAGGATCAGGACTGTTTGGTCAAACAGTTCTCATATTCTAGCCTTAGCCTGTGACTTATACAAAGGAGAGGAGGAATTACAACTTTCACCAGTGCCACACTATATACCCTGTCTAATTCATCCCAATACTGGATATGCTAGCTAAGTTAAGTGTAAATGTTTAAATCGTAAAAAAAAAAAAAAAAAAAAAAAATAGTGTTGTAATTCACAAAATCTATGCTCTTGTTGCAGGAAGTGTCGAGTGCCAAATTTATTCTCTGTACACATAGAACTAATAAACATTGAAATAATAACTTTGCTTTGTGGATGGGAATTACTAGTGCCTGTTGAAGGGGAAATACCTAAGGAACAGTGGGAATCTACAGTTAAGAAGTGTCAAAGACAATTTGCCTGAAAATTATCAAAAAAAAGAATTAACAAGGAAATAGAGGGCAAGACAGGGTTGGCCACTGTACTTGCCACCAAAAAGATCATATACACCTGCTATGGGTGGCATAGGACAGGCATAGGAGGTGGAAGTATAAGCCATACTAGACCTTTGTTATTCCTTTTTCTGTCACTCCTTTTTTGTCTTTTCCCTTATGGGATACCAACAGTCATGTCACAGATGATACCGAAAGCTGTATATAAAAATACACTGAAGTTCTTTTCTTGTTACACACTCCCATGTCAACAGTCACTGTTATAGCCCACCCAAATTAAATACTTGTATGCAAAATAGGAAAAATATTGACTTGCGGAAAACTTAGGAATAAGCAGTAATAGGTTGGGAAGTGAATGTCCAAAAGGACAGAAATTGATTTGTTTAATATTTATCATTGAAAGCAAAGTCCAAAAATTGTTAAAAGAACAACTGGTAAACAAAAAAAAAAAGCCCAAAAAGACAAAAACAAAAAACCAAAAACAAACAAAACAAAAAAAACCACTGCAACAATCTAACCCTGTGCCAATTTCACTTCAAAATCTGTATACAAACCTTGAATAAAAATTAGAAAAAGAAAATAGATATCTCAAGACTGGAAAAGAATCTGTTTGTAGAGCTAGGAGAAAGAATAAGAATAAGAATAATGCAACTAATTGTCAGGTCTGTGGAAGGACTTCAAATGCCATAAAAATGCCATGGAAAGGCAGTAGTTTAGGCCCAGTTAAACTCCTTAAGTAGAACCAGGCAAATATAAGGGAGGAAAACCAACCATAAGGGTGGATTTTAAGTTCAACAGTGAGAGGGAATGTGCCTGGCGCACTAGGAGAAAGTTTTTTAACAAAGTAGGAAATACTCCCTGTAAGAGATAAAAAGTAGATAATGGAACTTCTACATAGTCAATCCCAGAAGAACCAACTCAGTATTGGACTCAAGGAAAAACAAAAAAGAAAAACTGTAAAATTTAAATAATTTAAAAATTGGGCTTTTTCAATGTAATGATACATGCAAAAATCCTCACTATGTGATCCCAAAAATACTCAAATTTGGGGAAAATATAAATCAACCAAAATAAAATAATTATTATTGGAAAGCACCAGATGGCTTCTTTAGATATGTGGGAAAAGAGCATACCCTGAACTCCCCTCCCAATGGAAAAGGTATTGTACTCTGGGAATTAAACATCCAGGATTTTTTCTTTTACCAGGACCAAATGGAGATCAATTAGAAATACCAGTTTATGAAGAGCTAAAAAAATAATAAAAAATATTTGATTGGAGAATTTAAAAAATGGGCAGATGAGGAATGGCCCCCCTGAATGTATAGTAGAAACATGTGGGCCAGCCACCTAAACACAAGATAGGAGTTAGCAATATCAAACCCCAATTTACAAGCTAAATTGCATTATAAGACTCCAAGTGGTTGTAGAGATAATAACAAACAAAACTGGTGGAGTAATAAAATTATTAGCAAGTTAACAGCGCTGAACAAGGGCTGCAGTATATCAGAATAGGTTGGCTTTAGACTATTTGTTAGCTGAAGAAGGAGGAGTCTGTGGAAAATTTAATACATCAGATTGTTATCTGAAAATAGATTACAATGGAGATACTGTTCTAGAGATAGTCAATGCTTTCAAAAAAATAGCTCACATATCAATACAAAAATGGGAATCAATGCTAAAAACTAGCTAGTGGGATAATGTATTGGGAATAGAATAGTGGAAGAAGCTAGGCGTCTTCCTTTTATGTGCTACAGCTGGATTAATATTTCTTCCTTGTTTGATCCCCTGTTTTATTCGGCTAATTACCAGAGTAATACAAAACATGGAAATGGTAACTCTGTGTATAGATCCAAAATTGACTCTATCTGGAATAGTACAAAAGATCATGGTGTTAAAAAAGTAAAATTATATAGAACGCCCCTTAGAAGAAGCAAAAATTATTTATGAAAAAAATTAGTGAATAATAGAGGTTAGAAAACAAGGAATATTGCTTAAACCCTACATTATTTCCAATCCAGGCATCCAGTATTGTCCACTAATACTGAGAATGTTCTTTGTGTGTTGTTGCTGTTCTCTTCCAGAATTTGCTTTCCCTTTGCCCTGATTTTCCACAAGTATTGAAAAACTTCAGTCAGCACAGGATAAAAAGTTCTTAGTTTGCAAGATGATTAATTTTTGCTTGAGCAGGCCAAGAAGCAAGAAGTAGACCTGAGTACTAGTCTCTCTGTTTCTCTCTGTCCTCGAGAACTGGCTTCCAGTTGGAAACATGCCTTTGCAAGGGCATAGTATCTGGAGTTAAAAAAAGAGTTCGGAGGATCTGGAGGATTAAGTCTCTAATTGCATAAAGCTATGAGTGCAGTTCTCCTATCCTAACTCATGTGAAGGGCATTCTACTGGACCTGAGACACTCTACAGGGCATAGGATGGGACAGGGCTTAGGTACTTGTTGACATTTACTTAGATGAAACATAAATATCCCAGTATCAGGACAGCAATGATTTTAGCAGGGCAATATTATGAAGCAGGGCCACAACCTGGGTGGCTGCACACAAACAACAAACCTATACCCTAACCTCTATAGGTCCTTTGAAGATTGCATGCTGGCCCTGCATACAACGTATTCTTATCTCAAGTCCTCTCAGCCAACTTTTGTTTCATCCCTGGTTATTTCTTTGTCCTAGCTGAGACTGGGGTTGAGCCTTGGGACACACAGGTACCCTCTGGACTGACAGTATAAAAGTTTTTATCACTGCAATTACCACAAACCACCTTATAAAATACAAAGGAGCAAGCTTGGAAGAAAACTGCCCCGGGCTCTATGAATGTAGAGCATCTTGCAGAGTAGGTCCTGCTCTGGTGAGACTCTGATCCATGGCAATTCAAGATGCCCTTGCATAGCTTGAATTAAACAGGTGGATAAGAAGAAGATTAAAATCTGATGGCTTGGATCAGAGTTCAGAAAATTCAAATTCAAGAGTGGCCCTTAAATGTTGAGAATCTTGTTTGTTTGTTGTTAGGTTTTGTGGTTTCTATAATCACTGAAGAAATACTAAAGACTTAACCGTAGAGAAAAAAAAAAGTATATTTACTTCTGTGCCTCTGCAGTATTCCTTCCTCTGAAAAGAAAGATAATGGTTTAGAGTGGAGGAAGAACAAACAACTGAGTACAAGGAAATAGTACTTTTTAAAGCAATATTGCCAAGTGGTTTTGAAGATTTAGACCCTAACACTATCCATTTTTTTTTTTTTTGGAATTAACTTCTGAGAAGGCCACAGACGAATTTCATCTCTTTACAGTAATTGCAGCTACAGTCAATCCAAACAATTCTCAAACGTTTATCTATCAGCACTATCCACTTAGTCCCTGACACTGTGGATGGCTGGAAAACTACTGCAGCTAAACAACATACTATATGCAGATCACTTTGATTTCTTCAAATACCTTGCTGCAATGCAGAGACAGTTTCTCTACAGTTTCTACAGTTTTTGGTGTCCTCATCAGAACACTTGCCATGGACTTCCAAATAAAACCATTCCCATGGACAAAAAGCCTCCTGTGCTGGCTTAGAGAAGGGAATTATTTTCTTTTATTATTTTCTAGATTTATTTGTACCTGAGTGGAATTCTGACTTGCTAGGCTGCCAGAATCGAGGGGCTGCCAGAACAGAGGTGATTGATGCTATAAAAAATGTAACATAATATAATGGGCCTGAGCCTACACCTTTAAATTAGTGGTGACTTTGCCTATGACTTCCAAAAAAAGTTGGCCCATTTACTCAGTATTTATAAGTCCAGGAGAATGCCGAGAATAAAGTCCAGCACAATGAGAGGCACAGTGTGCAATAAACCAAGTCCTGCATCCATGCAACTCACAGCACAGTTAATAATTCTTCAACATAAAAAAAAAAAAATATATATATATATATTTACTAGGGCCACCAAAGGAGAAGCAATTTACAAAATTGACTGAAGGCATTTCACATCTGCTGTGTTTTTCACAGCTTTGGTCTTTTGTTGGAACCTCACTTACTCAGATGCTCAGAGAATGAGGATAGCCCCCAGCAAGCATTTTGCTATCCCTGGGCAGCTGGTGGAGTGAAGCGACCTATAGAAGTCACTTCCCTTCTCTGCTCTACAGACAGACATCCCTCTGCTGGGGTGAAATCATATTGGGCACTCCTTGAATGCACAGTGATTCTTTTGTGGACCAGTCTATATTGGGCTTTGAAAATCCTGCTCACTTCAAATGGTAAAGCAGAACAAATAATTAGGGTCTGAATTTTATAGATATGAAACTGTATCTGGCACATACTAAATGCTTCACCCATAGCCCTGGGCAGAGCTAGGGAAGACTCTCAACATACCCCAAATATCAAGTCAAAGCCCAGACTTAAACACCACCTTTCCTTCAAATAATAAATTGTAATAGTTGTACTTAACACAGCATTTCCTATATCAGGGAGATAAAATATTCTTGGCTGATATGTTGATCATGCTGTTCCACTGTGTGCCAAGCACTCCACATATATTACATACTAGTATCCATGGTTTCCCAGTAACATTCAGCTTTCTCTACTCTGCTGGTGAAAGGCAGCAAAATTGCTCCTATCCCTGAAAGTAGTAGGGTGTATCCATAGTGTTCTTACTGAGCAGTTATATTGTATTTTCTTTCCAAGCTGGAGCGGATAATTTCTCTTCCAAATCTCTACTGGATTGTGTTGGATTGTGTCACTATTGGAACTTAAACTAAAACACCAAGTCCCTACCATATGTTGGTGTATTTGTTGTTTTATGAAACCTTGCTGCATCTGGATAAGTCAATCAAGGTTAAAGATCCTTTTATTAAGAATTTCTGTTAAGGACATTGGCACATCTCTTTCTCCACACACTGCTGATTTTTGTGGGCTGTCTTGGTTAGCACTAAAACTGAGATACTGCCATGGAAACTCCCTTGAAGCAAAAACAAGTATCTTAGTTCCATCCATTATTCCATCCCAATCATTGTACTAAAGGCTACAGTGAGGTATACAAAGAAAGTCCTTCTTTCCCTCAAGAATAATATATAGAAAGAGAACCGAGAATGTTCAATTCCTGCTAGAGAGATGGTTATGTAGGACCTGGCTGTCTCCTTGCAAATAAACTGCTTTCCACAGAAACACAACAATCTGGTAGTATCCCTGCACTGGTATGTCTCTGTGGGCATTAATTCTGCAGTGTTTGTGCAAACAGTCATGATTAATGCTCAGGAGACCTGCATTGGAAAAATAACTTGAGGCTGTGATTCCTCAAGGTTTGGACACGAACCTAGATGGAATGGCTCAAGGGAGGCAGAAATATTAACCTAATTTGATGCTAAGTGAGATATTTACACAATATAAGAAATTCAGGGAAGAGGTTCAATAGAAGTACATGCGGCACAGTGCTGGCAATATTTTCTTCACTACAATCATCACAAAAATCAAAAAGCTGGACTTTAATTTCTTTGCAGCTTCAGGTGTTTTCCACAGGCAGAAAAACACCACTGCAGTCAGACTGCCTAGAGGCAATGATGGGTGAAGCCATATCTTCTTCTAGGCAAAGTTAATATATATACATAAGACAGAGAAATATGCCCACTAGGGAATCCATACCTGAAAGTCAACATAGCTAAAAAAATTTTAGCAAAAAACATGCTCTTCAGAGTGCTTTTCAAGTTATTTAGCATGAAAAGGGTCTTATTCAAGGAGTTTCACTCAAGTGAAGAGGCATCTAGTTTAAGAAATCTATAATACATATAACACATAACCATTTTTATCAGCAGATAATAGATTTACCTTATCACCACAATTTCTCTCAACATGGGAGTTTGAAAACAGAAGAGTGAATTGACATGAAAACAGTCTTTGGTGACAAGAAAGACACTATGCGACACAAAGAACATCCTTAGGACTTCCCTGTATGTCATGATTTAGGGGAATGAATAGGCACTAATGTGAATAATTTTTCTGACAAAGCAAAATGGGGAGTTGCCAGTCCAGCCTGAATTATGTTCAGAATCATGCAGCTGTATTAAGAGAGAAGGCAAATTAATGGTTTATGCATATAAATTCAGTGTAAGAAAATCTAAGATAATGAGGCTAGGCAGAATGCAAAAAGAGACAGGAGAGAAGGGAAAAGGAAATATGCTCTCTCTGGCCATATGCTTAGGGCACTGAGCAGTGAGACAACCAGATGGTGTGGCTCAGACTTTAAAGTATAGTTCTCTGACTTTTAACTGATACATTAATGCACACTGGAGATACAAGATATTTTAGAAGACATTGGGCACTTTTTTCCATGAAAAGGACAAAAATTATTTAATCTTCTTTTTTTTTCTGAATCTACATGTTTCTTGCTTGTTTAAGTTTGTCCATCTGTGGATATGTTATGAACTTCACTCCAGAGCCAGATTTTTGCCTTATCAAGGCTTCTTTTAAAATATTAGCTATTACTCCTTCTGATCTTTGGAAAGAGGGAAAAAAACCCCAAAACAAAACAGAAAGAAAAAAACAACAAAACAAAACAAAAAAACCTAAAAACACTCAAGAGGGGATTGTCTGTTCTGGTACTTATTCAGAAAGCCCTTTGATATGGAAATCATTGACATTAACTCCGGGTCTCTAGCAGGTACCCCAGATAATGTGTGCAAATGCCTAAAACCTGTGCCCACTGCCACTGCAATCAAGGACTAACACGCTTCCTGTTTGTCTTTGGACCCATCCTCTCCCTCTTCTCTCTGGTGATAGCTGAGCCTGCCCACCAGCACAAGGACTGTGTCTGTACAAGACCAATAAATTCCCGTTCTCCCAGGAAGAATTAGTGTGCAGGTTCCACTACAGAGATGTGAATGTCTGAGCCAGAGGCTGTCAGCACCATCAGCATATGTGCTTAGACACAACATAATAAATGGAAATGCCACATCACCAGCAGATGACCTCTCATTAGGCTCATTTGCTGACTAACATGTTGTCCCAAGGGACACCTTGGTTTGTCTGCCATCACTAATACTCCAAGATTGAGCAAAAGGAGCAGTGGCGAGACTACCACTGCTTACAGAGGTACCCCCTGGCAGTGTGTGTGAGCCAGCCTCAGAGGTCAGGAAATGGCTTCCCAAAGCCCTCTTGTGGCTGACAAGCAGCACTTCCCAGTAAGGTCGAGCACAGTGTCCTACTGCTGCATCACTGTAGTTGTTGTAGGCCCTGCTCTGGACCTTTGTTTATTCTGAGGATTTATTTTCTCTTTTCAGAGGGTGGCTTGTACACTCCTGTTTGGTGCTCCATCACTTGTGACTGTTCTCGTTACATAAAGCCACAGTCAGACTATTCTTCTTCCCTTCCAGACCAGTGGGTCTAGGCAGACCCAAACCACTTTGGTTTTGAGTACTAGGCTTTCATGGTTTGTCCTATTGCCCCCCCCCCCCCATCCCACACATACACTTCTATTTATTTTTTCTGTGGAACCTGAGTATTTTGGGATCAAAGGGAAATGCATTTAACTTCATTAGGACCAGGCTGATAAATATGTCTAATATGAAGAATGTATAATAATGGTGCCCACAGTCAGACATCTAGGGAAAATTAAGAAAAGGACAAAGATATATATGGCACATCCCCTGAGTCCTATCCCCACCTTCGCCTATTTTCCACTCAGGATTTCCTAAGCCTAAGGCAGTTTGCCTATTTAGTCACCTTCAAGAGATTTCTCTTCCAACTACTTATTCAGACTCCTAGATGTGCATCCACCTAAACTTTTTTGCATCCACATTACTCAGTCATTTGTAGGATGCAGAATATCAAGGCTCCTATTTGATGAAGCAGTGTTGTGCTGGAGAACAGGTTATGCAAGCATATGAGCTACACATTTACTTGCCTAGGGTGATGAATTTCAATGTATTGGAAATTTTTAAACCAGTCTAGAGCAACAGCAAGCTGCTTCAGAATCAGAGTCTGCAACAGTGAAGAAAGGGTCTCCCAGAGAATTTAAATGCAAACAAGGTTGCCCTGTTTTGTAGCATGCCCAGTTATACCTGTACCTTTTCTTCATCTCCAGGCACTTGCAGGACAGACTGTGAGTGTTCAACACTACTGTGTTTTAAACCCCCACATCCCTTAAATAGCTTTTCCTGGTTCAGAAAGAAACAGCTACAGAACTCTTAAAGAATTTCTCAAGGAAGTCAGTCTGAACCAAAATGACCACATAGTTCCTCAAGATACTACAGTCAGACTTCAGCAATCATCTTTTTTCCATCTAAGCAGGGAAGAAGTGGAGAGGTGACAAAACCTTAGAATGGAAATAAAAACTTCAATGATGCCAGACTGTCAGAGCATGCAGGACACACAGGTGATGCTGCAGATCCCTCAAAACAAAGCTTCTGACACCAGTGGAAGCAGGCTTACACTAGAAGGAGCTCACCTGAAAATTCTGTCCAGCATTAAAGTGATAATATATAAAATTACAGCTCTCTGTGTTGCAGTCAACTAATCATTCCTGGAAGATCCAGTGAATCAAGACAGATGCAAGAAAACTTAGATTAGCTGCGTCAAGACCACTCCAAATCACCAACTTGGTGAGTGATGAAGGGACCTTCTGTCCCGTGGCTTCCCTCTCCTCTGAGGAGGATGAGGAGGGACATGTGGCTCAGCTGCACCCAAAACAGTGCCTTTCATCATGTATGAAAAGATGCATGAGAAAACTATTGCATGTAATCAAAACTTTTCTTCCTGAAATTAAAGGGTAGAGAAGAGCTGACATAGAAGTTAATTAACTTCCTTTTCAAATGTAATGATTTAATCCAGTCCCACTAGAGGAGAGGGTGCTGGTGGGAAAAAACATAGACAGAAATCTGTAGCAAACCTGACATCACAATTCCACAATCAAACTTTACTGAACACAGTATGCTTGGGGCATATAAACTGAGTAGCAACTAAAAATGCAAAATTTAGGATGTGCAAAGGAAGCAAAGGGATAAGCAATGATATTGCCTCCCTTTTTAAGTCTTGCACAGCATCTGTTTGGTAATGCATCTCTGGCTGGATGCTAGGGTTTGACAGACTGTAGGCTGCTCCCAGTAGCACCTTTGCCATCACTTCCACTGTAGCTCCCTTCAAGACTCCTTCTTGCACATCACCGGGGGCTGAAAGTGCCCTTCCTCCTGCCTAGAGTGAGGGGGGAAGAGGAGGAGCTATCAGCTGACAAGACAGGGAAATTGCTTTGGCTTCATGTGGTAAACAGGTAGTGGTCTTTCTGTAACACCTCCTGTTGCCTTCCTACAGCAGCTCCCCACCCATTCCACCAGGCATGGCTGTAAACTGGGTGTCCAATCAGGTTTTTTTTCTTTTATGCCACCATCAAGTGACACACTGCTTTATCCTGTGTTTTAAACTCTGTAGTCAAGATGTCCACAAAAATTTGTACTCACATAGCTAAACAACAGTATGAAAATTACTCCCTGCCAGTGTTTTCCACTAAAAAGGCTCCTGTCATGTTCTTTATGTTATGGCAATTACAAGGAATAATAAGGAATAATAGAGATGGCTTAGGAGTTTGGGTTTTTTTTTTTTGTGGTTTTTTTTTTTTTTATTTGGTTGGTTTTTTTTGGGTTTTTTTTTTTGTTGTTTTTTTTTTTTTTAATGGAAACAGAGCAGTAAGCAGAGATGTTCATCTTAGAGCATCCTCCCAAATTTTCCCCTGGGCTACACAAGCACTGTCTCACAAGCAGCATGGGGAGTTGGATGTGGAGTGCCAGTGTTAGAAGCGTACCCTGAGCTGGATGCAGGAAAGCAGGCAGCAGCTGGAGCTGTACCATGTAACAACTCACATAATTTAGATGTGACTTTTGCAGGTTTTTCGCACTTGTTTGTAACATGCCAAAGCTTTTTTCTATGAATACCTAAAAATGTTCAGTCCCATAAGGAGGGCATCCTTCAACTGGATTATCTCCTCTTCATAGTTTTGAGCGAATTTTCTTTTTCTAGTTTTCTACATAGAAACAGGACATTTTGCTACAGTGTTTTGATCTCAGCACACTTTCATTCAGTCATAGATGCAGGTTTGCTTTCCCAGCTTTGATTGTTTAGACTCCTTTCTCCATCAGGTGATGCATTCATCCACTGCCTTTCCGTTACCATGAAAAGTAATTTGGTATATGACAAGACAGTCTTGTGTGATACTGTGTCATAAGAAAGTGGTTTTCATGCTCTTTCTAGTCTTTGAAAAAGAGCAAAAGCATCCAGAAGCAGAAGGAGCAGAAGATAATGCTATCAATTACTCACCACACTCAGGTAGGTCAATCAATTAAGCAATTTATTAATTCATTGATAAGGAATGGGCAAGCAGCACTGGGGACACAGAGAGAATGCGCTCCACCAACATGTCCATCCTACCCCTGGTCACTGCCCCTTTTATAGGCGGTTTCTTGGTGGGCCGTTGCCACAGTACAAGCTTGCTCGTTGCTGGGCAAATCAGCTCTCCATATAGGAAGAAGCAGTCTGATTGGACAAGTAGTCCTCCAGGGAACAGTGATAGGACAAATTTGGAAACAGACAGGGGTTCAGACCTATGGGTTCCTGCCTGGGCTACACAAACTATTGGTCAGAGAGCTGGGGCAGCCCAAACTTTGGCCAATCACAAGTGCTTGCCAAGGAACAATAAGAAGGTTATTTAAGCATCAGTGCTGAACAATAAAGTTGCTTTTTGTCGTATGGTGTCAGGGTCCACACCACATGCGGAGTCCTGATAGGTTCTTTTAGGGATCTCAAAGCACAAAAGACACAGCAGGGGACAAAACCAGTTTACTTTTGCAAAAGATGCACTTTATTTAGTGCCAATAAAATGTGATAGAGGGACAGAGAGAAAGAGAGAAAGAGAGACAGAGAGAGAGAAAAGGGGTTGGGATTATAGCTACCAAGACGGGCAGACGATCCTCGTGGAACCAGCCAATAGATGTCCGTTGCCGTCCGGGGAGATCTCAGGGGTCTTCAGTTTGAAGGTATCTTTTATAGTCTTTTCCAAGGCGTCGGGTGACTGGCCAAAAGGTGGGAACATTTATGGACTATTGTATGTGGAGATCGTTGCTCAAAGAAGCAGGTGGAAACAGGACGCTGCGCAAGTGGCCTGCGTAGGAGCAGTGCATCATGGCAAGCTCCAGGCACACCAACAGTCCTTGTGATCAGTCCTGCAGCTCATTGTTCTCACACCTGAGGGAGCAGATCGGCCCTGGTTGGGATGGGCACCACCTGAGAACAGTCACTTGGCATTCTTCTCTTCCCTGGCCAGCGCCTTTAAACTGCAGTTCTTTAGGCCTCAGGCGAGGGTCGTTGGGCAGAACAAACGAGAGGCTCTTAGATGGACTCTTACACCACCCCGTGACCAACGAGCGTCGCTGAGGAACTCCAGCAGTGTGATGTTGTGACGTTGTGGCATCTTCAGGACCCGTCATTGGTAGCATATCCCGGAAAACAGGGACAGAAAAATCAGGGATCAGAGAGAGAGAGGGAAAGAGGAAAGGAAAAGGAAAGAAATAGACACAAAGATAATAAAGCAAAATAATCACAACAAATTGATAGAAAAACAATTTTCACAACAAATTGAAAAACAATTTTTCAAACAAATCACACTCATATTAGATGAAAACTTTCGAACAATCAAAATTAATACAAATCAATAAAATAACTTTCAAACAATTATTCAAACAATATGAAAGCAAATCAATCAATAAAATAACGTTAAACAATTAAAATTAAAGTAAATCAATTTTGCTTATAACATGTTTAATAAAATTGATTAAAGCAATTGTTTTTCTAAAATCATTTTCAAACAAAAAACTTAACATTACTAAAACTAATAATACCAATCATACAAACACAAAAATTTGAATGATTTTTTTAAATCCACTGGTACATTTTCTTCAAACACTAAATCACAAGCAGTTCTTAAGCATGCACACCCATTGCTGATACATCCCAATAGCATTTCAGGAATCTCCTTTGGATAACTTTCAAAGTTACAGACATTCTGATCTATGTCCAAGCAAATATCTTGAGCTCTGATTGCATTATTTTTACAGATAAACCCTTGTTGTTTCCAGACAATATAAGTTTCCAAATTAATAGTTTGTTACTTTTCACCGATTTGACAGGCCAATTCTCTATGCTCCGAAGGATAGAGAATAGCTCCGTCATGATTCAGCCTTAATGCAATGAGAGGGAATATTGAATGTAATGAAACATTACATATGGTCAGTGCAAAGGCTGTGGCTGTGCTTATGCTAGGGTAGTAGTTTCACCAGGATTGGAATTCTTTTTCAAAATCGTGAACATTATTCCAAATTATTCTCTGAATTTCAGTAGGAAAAGTGGTTTCCTCCACTTCTCGTATAATTGAGGCAGCAACTGACTGCATCCACAATTGAACCTGGATACAGCAGAGAGCTAAAGAAATTTTAGCCAATTTATTCATTAATACTTCTAAATTAATACTATTCAAAATTCCCAATCTTGTTCCCACAACACCGGTTATGTCTCTTGTTTGTTTCTTGAAAGGATCCTCCTGGTCTTGCATTGGCAATTTGAGTTGTTTAAAAGACCATGCCGAATTAAACAATATTTGTTTTTGGCTAGTTTACCAAATTACCTAAGATCCAATTTTAAAGATTTTCAGGCTCAGTATAACAGGTGGTTGGGTAGTAGGTGTTATAACATTAACATCAAGTTCCCCTCAGTATTTTATATTGTTTTTACCACACATAATTTCACAGGAAAATTGTACAACAGTTCAATTTTGATTTTGAATCTTCACAAAATATAATACAGCTGTAAGGTCCTGTGCTGTAACTGTATACAGGTTTGATGAGGGATTCAGCAATTAACCTTCATGTTCCATGGTATTATTCTGTGAAAAGTAAACACAACAGAATCTGCCACAAAGAGGCAGGAGGTTAAAATGATGGAACTATTCAGCATGTAATGCAGATTGGAATTCTGTTAACTTCCCAATAATTTGCTGTTAAAAAGGGATCCACTCTGTACCTCCTTTAAACACAGGATAAGAATCAGTGTAGTTGCAGACAAAGGAGGCACTCCGTGCTTCAAGCTGGAAAACATTCCAAATAACCATCAGCAACGCAACCCAAGAGCCACCCTGTCCCCCAGCAATAATTTGTTCAGCAGAAACAACATTAGTGAACAAAAAATTAGTGAACAAAGATTGTTTGGTGGAGAGGGCAGAGGCTATTTTAATTACCAAGACAGGTTTGTCATAGCTGCTACCTAAGCTCTCAGTTTCTGTTATTGCCAGATTTTTTACAGTTCCTTCTGTTAATGAGACTTTCTGGGCCACCCCGTCAGGGGGAGCAGTCCCAGTAGTGTCTGTCTTCAAAAACTTCACTTCCTGAGAAGGTGTTTGCATTTTCTCTGAGGCAATTTGCAAGTTAGGGCTTTCCAAATGGGAGATTATTTTTTGTTGGGTATCCCCCACTACTTCTATTTCATTTCTTCCCACAAGGGTATCATCAATATATTGATAAACAGCCCCATTGTCAGGTTTGGGTTTTTGGATTGGCCATACAGGGGAGTTTTGCAAGTCCTGTATAACTGGTTTGAGCCCTTCTTTGGCACCAGAAGGAGGAGGGTATTGTTTTACATTTACAGGTAATTGCATAGGTGATTTATAGCCAGCAGTGAGTTTTATTTCATGTATAATTTGCAAGCAGGCAGCTTTGTGAATGTTTTCTAGGAGTTGGTCAGGAGTACCAACTAAAGCTACAAGGTCTCCCCTTTCCAAAGGGTTAAGCCCTGCTGCCCAATAAACTGCACGCTGAGTTGGGGACCATAAGTTACGTTTGACTTCTGTTGTTAAGAAAGTCCCATGTCCCCAGTACCCACTAGCTGCTTCTTCTGATAATTTAGTAGCAGTGTACAGGATTTTTGTAGTGGTTATTTGTGGGTCAAAATTCTCATAATTGATAAAACTATATTCTGTTTTAACCAAAGGTCTCAAGCTAGGGCAGCAGTATTCCCCACTATTTTTCATCAGAGTCAGTTCTTTTTGAGGATATATTTGATGAGTTTCTTTCTCTTCTGTTTCTTTTGGCAAATCAGCGTGTTTTAAAGTGTTGGTGTGTTCTTGTCTTAGGGCAGCTCTTAAAGAATGATTCTCATCTTTTAAAGAATGAATCTCATCTCTCAAAGCATGATTGTCATTCCTTTCTTCATCTAATTGTTTTTGCAAAATTTCCACTAAATTTTGTAGGGAGTCAATAATTGCTCTTTCTTCACTTCTTCGCGTAAAGCGAGTTTCTATAGCTGCCGTAAGACAGGCCCCCAAAACTGAGCAGAGAATGGTCTTATTTTTGCCCAGTTTGAATTTTGTTTCATGTTGCAAAGAATGTATCCTATCAATCACATTTTCTAAATTAAACCAGTTACTGTATGCCCAATCTTCTCCCCCTTGGGAGGGTCTGGCTTTGTACTTAGCTAGCAAAGCATAAAAAGCATTTTTATCTTCTTCAGACATTTTTACGAAGGGACTAAAACCACTCTCAGGGAGGCACACTTAAAATTACACAAAAAGCACAGCTAAAACTTCTCGTCCCTGGAGCGGGTGAAGAGACCACACTACTTGGGAGGTACTACCTTAGTTACAAAACAGTTTGTCTCTTCGCGATCCCAAGTAGTCAACAACAAACAACAAACACCCAGCCTTTAGCTGAGGACAATCCCCTTTCTTCCCTGCCTGGGTTAGGGGATCAAAAACTACCTGGGAGGTTCTCTCCTCAACTACAACAAGCAGCTCAACAGCACATACACATCAAAAACACAAGTCCCATCTTTTGCACAGTTGAGATCCTTTACAAAAAAATCTCCAATAACTGAAATGGAGTTGATTCTCCACCTGGGTCTGTGTGCAGATTGCGGGAAGAACCCAATACCACCTCCCTTGCTTTCCAACACTGTTCAGTCCTCATGGTACTGACAGGCTGGGTGCGGCTGAAATGGCACAGGTCTTCCCCTGGTACAAAGTGCACAGAAAACTCCTCCAGTATCAGAGAATCCTGCCAACTACGCCAATTAAATGTCAGGGTCCACACCACATGCGGAGTCCTGATAGGTTCTTTTAGGGATCTCAAAGCACAAAAGACACAGCAGGGGACAAAACCAGTTTACTTTTGCAAAAGATGCACTTTTATTTAGTGCCAATAAAATGTGATAGAGGGACAGAGAGAAAGAGAGAAAGAGAGACAGAGAGAGAGAAAAGGGGTTGGGATTATAGCTACCAAGACGGGCAGACGATCCTCGTGGAACCAGCCAATAGATGTCCGTTGCCGTCCGGGGAGATCTCAGGGGTCTTCAGTTTGAAGGTATCTTTTATAGTCTTTTCCAAGGCGTCGGGCGACTGGCCAAAAAGTGGGAACATTTATGGACTATTGTATGTGGAGATCGTTGCTCAAAGAAGCAGGTGGAAACAGGACGCTGCGCAAGTGGCCTGCGTAGGAGCAGTGCATCATGGCAAGCTCCAGGCCCACAGCCTGCGTAGGAGCAGTGCATCATGGCAAGCTCCAGGCTCACCAACAGTCCTTGTGATCAGTCCTGCAGCAAGTAGCCTGCGTAGGAGCAGCACACTGTGACCATCTCATTGTTCTCACACCTGAGGGAGCAGATCGGCCCTGGTTGGGATGGGCACCACCTGAGAACAGTCACTTGGCATTCTTCTCTTCCCTGGCCAGTGCCTTTAAACTGCAGTTCTTTAGGCCTCAGGCGAGGGTCGTTGGGCAGAACAAATGAGAGGCTCTTAGATGGACTCTTACACATGGTCACAGTGTGCATGTGTCTTTGTCTCAGCACAGCGCAGTTCGACATCACAGGCTGTGACATGCCTTCTGTGCAAGGTACAAGTCCAAGCAAACCCGAACATGTTGTCTAGCACTCAAGCAGCAGTGGCTACAAGCTGCCGCTAGGTCTGGACAAGGCTCAAAAGTGTTCTCAGGTTACACTCCTAGTAAGCAGGTAACAGCAGTAACAAGCCTTTTTATGTTTGCTCAAGCCTGTGTTTTCCTTATACATAAAAAGTTGATACAATTCTTAATTATAGTGGCAAAAAAAGGAAAAAATACTTAACTGCAAAAGCCAGTAATTTATAGTGATTTAAACAAATATAATGAAATCATTGTATTTTCCTTTGTTTCATGTCCATGCTTTACTTTAAGTTCAGTATTTTTGTTTATATTGATCCTATGGGGTATTTTTCATAATGACACAAATCACTATGTAACATCTCACAATAACATGCGAAGAAAATTAAAACAATTTTCTGGGTTATTTTGCTTTTCTACAGCTCTAATCCATTTCTGCATGATCAGGAAAAAAAAAGACAGGGCCAATGAGCAGTGAATTTGGAAGACCCAGGAATAAACATGATATCTGCAATGCTTAGAAATGCAGATAAACAACTATACTTGGCAAAGCACTGAGATACTTTTTTTAAGCACAGAAGTAGACATGGACTATGTATGGAAACCGTCCTACTTTCCTTTCAGAGATGAGGCACAGAAATTTAAACTGAGGCAAGCAATCTGGGTGTCTTTTAACACTTAGTTGTGACATTGTGAGGTAGCATGTTTTCCATCGTGATCCCAGACAGTCTACTTCCAAAAATTATTCAGGACAGAGGGAGCACAGTGCCCTTCTGGAAGGTAGAAAATGAGGACATGGAGGTCTCTCAGGACAGCCAAGCCCAGAAGGCAGGTTGCACTGAAGCCTTCTCAGGCATCCACAAAGATCTGCTCTGTAGGGCCAGTGAGAGCTCAATCAAGGTTTAATGCATGCTGAGGTGACCGGGGAAGGCTTGACTGCTCAGTAAAGCACACAGAAGACGTATTGATAATCTCTGCCTAGGCAGGATGTTGGAAATCTACACCCTGTCATACTAGATTTCTGTGCATCACAGGCTCCTCCAAGGTAAACCTGGGCTTGACACAGCCTGCAGGTAATCCCTGTAATGTGATCAAAAGGCTCATATTCTTCATGAGGGGCTTTCTTTGGGTATGCAATAGTATTGCTCTGTGTGCACAAGACTGTCCATTTGCAGGACTTCTGTCATTATGTAGCGAAGTGGCTGACTGACATGCAAATCTACAGAGATGACTGCACCTGAGCTGGCCACTAGGCATTTTTAAGAAAAAGTTTCAGCTCCTGTTAGTTATCACTACCCTACTAATAATGGGGTCATTTCCTATTTAGAATTAATTACAGGTTTTTTACACTCATGCTTGTGGTGATGGGGACAGGACATTCAGGGATTTGAGGAGCAGATCAGAATGTGGATGTTGAAGCACTTTTTGCATCTCAGACCCACCTCTTACAGCGAACCACTAAATGCTCTTGAGCTTGCTTACACTTGCTGAGATACACAGGCTTTAGTTTTCTCATCTGAGGAGCTAATTAATTTCTCACAGAAAAGACAGATATTATCATGTGCTTTTAGCATTTATAGATGCTTTATTTTAGAGTGCTGGTCTTCCCAGAAGCAATATGGCAACCTTACAGAAATCCAGCCTGGAGTCTTTAAAATATTCTAGGCTTAGTGTGTCCGTGGCTGATGGCAGATACTGTCTGGTATGTCCAGCTTATATGCCCAGGTAGGATCAGGAAGATGTTTATAAACCAAAAGAAGTGTTAAGCACAAGCAGACACAGTACAGTAAGTACCTGACAAAGAGCCACACAGAGTTCCTGCAACAAGAGAGAAAAATAAATGCACAAAAAAATTACAGGCATTGTAAAAAAGCTCTATTAATATTAAAAAGCATCAAAGCATATAATCTTGTAAATTTTTGCCCTGGTCAAAGCAGAATCATTCCTGTTGCTGGCAATATTGAGTCCATCCTTGGCAAGAGTGTAACGCTTAGCAATGGCTCTTGCCATCAAAGGTTTTGTAGTGTAAACACATAAGGACACAGAGCAGACAAAATGAATACTATCATCACTTTACAAGTGGGCAACTGAAGCCTGAAGGAAAGAAATTTGCCTGAGGTCCCGTCAGTGCTCTTGGTACAAACCACTTCCCCATTGTTCTGTTCTGACAAACCCAGTGCTTTTATGTGCTCCTTTTGGAATTCTATTCCCACAGATGAATGCTCCATGTTGGCATGCACATCTTCCTGATGTGAAAATGCTCGAATTTAAACAGAAATGAAGCCTCACAAATTTAAAAAAGCGGTAAGTATTTGCTAATTTTGTTTGGCTGTGCAACAGTGAGAAAATGTTTATCTCTCCTCAGGAAGGAAAAAACCAATTGATCCATTTTCTGGACAACTACCTGCAAAATCCATTTTACCACTTCCTACCAGATAGAAGGAAACTGAAGGTGGCTTTCCTTTTACAAAGGCACTACAAAACTATTGTAGAAAGGAAAATGTGTCTTGGTAGACACTCCTGCCTGTGTTAGTGGAAAGGGACAAAGAAAATGAGCAACAGTTGGTGACTCTCACACCATCGGCCTTCACCAGGTAATCTATAAATAACTTCAGAAACAGCTGTTCCCTCGCCACAAAGTGACTAACTGAAAAATCCACTCATAAATATCTTCTTTTCCTCAAACCTTCAGCCAAAAATAGGGAAATAGAGAAATGCGATCACTTGCCCTGAGGCGCAGGAAGCCCACATTACTTTGGTTCCGGCAGCTGGAAGTCCACCAGCAACCCCCCTCAGTATCCATCTGGTGAGGGGAGTATGGCAGCCAAGTGGTTCAATGAAGAGCTGATAATGGAGTACCCAGGGGGAGCAAACCAGATGGTTAAACTTTGAGCCTTCCTCCCTTTCTTCTTCAGGAGGAGGGAAAGAAACATTTGCCAGCATGCGCATAATTGCTGCTTTCTCAGAGGTGACAGGTGAGCAGATACATAAGGAAATGTACCCAAGGCCAGTACAGTATTTACACCCAGTGTTTTCAACCTGCTGATCCACTAAGTTTGCATACACACCTCTCTACACTTGCATCACATTTCTCTTTTTCGCCTACACTGTTTCTCCCATGATGATCCAGCACCAGTCAGAATGATCTTATCTCCGTGGTTACTCCAGGTGCAACTAAGTTACCATGCAAGGGGAACATTCAACCTACCCAAGAGAGAAGCAGAATTTTTTTAGGTAGCCAGATTTCTGGGTCTAGAAAGGGGAAAAAAAAAAGGCACAAATCACTTTGAAAGTCAGTTTTCTGACTTCTAGGACAACAAACATTGAAAAATTTATAAGGGTTTGCATACTAACAAAACTGAGCAAGAAGTGGAGACCCTGAGACATAAGAAATGAGTCAGACAAGGAGCCACTGGGGCTGAAAAACTCAAAAATTAATCTAATTAAACAGGAGGTTTCCAGCTTGGAACAAAGAGAGATGGAGTGTGCCCTGCAAGTGCAGGTATAATGAGAGCAATGCAGTTCTCTTTTACCTGTTTCACCATAGCTATCTTCTGGGTGGGAGAGCTGAGGCAGTTGTAGATCTCTCTCTCTTCGCTGTGGAGGAAAAAGAAACACCAACGGAGATTGCATCTAACTCAGCTCATTGCAAGTGCTCATTAACAAAAACGATAAAACTACAGCATGAGGAGGAGATGCAACCTAACAGATGCTAGGATTGTGCAGAAGAGTTTCTTACTGCTTCCCATTACAAAAGCAATTGCGTTAAAAAGTATTTCACAGCAGCAGCATAAAAGGTAAAGACTAGATTGATGGCAAAGCCAAGCAGCTTCTTTGAGAACTTTGTAAAAATATTTAATTTCTCCCTCCCTCCCTCCCTCCCTCCCAATTCCCTTAATCTTAAATCTGATTTTACTAGATTGAACATGTTTTGGTTTCTTCTCTCTAAAAGTACATATTATTACATTTCATTTTGAACCTCTTTTTACTTTGCTTTGATTGGGCAGGAGCAAGGATCTCTAGACCTTTGATTGGGCAGGAGCAAGGATCTCTAGACCATTGTGTCTGGGGACAGCTTTCAAAAAGCATCTGTCTCCAGCAGCCCCCTAAGCATTGGAAAAGAAAGAATGATTCCCAAAATGCAGTCAGCCTTCAGGAGCAATAGCAAGGACAAGGAGAGGCACACCCCAAATTTTGTGGCCATCACTGATTTCACTTGACTGTCTTAACAAGATCAGGATTTTGTGTCCTGACAGCTTTCACTGCCAGGCTGCTCAAATTCCCTCTTCCACCAAAGCACATATCTTTTATCTTGTACATTCTTTTTCATCTTCTCCTTCTTTTACCTGCTTCCTGCTCCCAAGGCTTCTATTGGAATCTGCAATTCCTTTGAGTTTTTTCTGTTAGCAAAAAGAGTGATTTCCATCATGATCATTTCAGGGCTGGTATGCTATACATCCCTCTGCTCCATATTATCCAACAATTTACAGAGAGCCTCAAACTTCTTGTGGTGGGATATTGTACCTTTTCATGCATCTATAAGCACCTAATTTGTGAACCCTTTTTACTTGGTCCATAGGAATTACAGTATAGAACAGCTGAATTCATGGATTCATCCAGTCTTGGATAACCGGCAAAACTAATCGATCCTGAAGTTGCCACACAACGGTAAGAGAACATACCAACAGCATAGAGCTAACACTAAATAGATTGTTTTATTGCAGGAAAGTGTTAGTATTACTAGATTCCTCCCATCAAATATGCTACCATGGTGGCAAGATAAGATCTGGTATTGTCTTCTCTGATGACTTTGCCTGGTGGAAGCACCACAGTAATTAAAATAGATCTGTAATGCCTCTCAGGTGTGGGGATAGCTGTACTATTGCAAGCAGTAGATTTACTTCAAAATGCTTGTTGTTTTAACCTTTGTATTATAATGCAGCCTCTGTTCTTACAGTTAATGCAGTGAATACATAATATCATTGCACAGGTCGTCTCTGCAAAACACAGAGCACAAAATTGAATCTCAAACCACTTTAGAGGAATGAAAGAGGAACTTTTAAAATGGGCTCATAGATCCTGCTGGCACATTGTACTTTGAGCTTAATTTGGGAGTGATTGCTAGAAGGAATACTTAACCTCTCATGTTTTCTGGAGTTGGAGGATTCCTACATTGCAGTGCAGTTGGGAAAGTTAAGAGTGAGAAGCCTAGTGCTGGGCTCTGTACTTAGATGTGGTGTTTTGAAATTCAAAAATTCTGTGTAACCTTGATACTTAAAGGAAACTACGGCCACTTGAACTCTGGTCATGAAGAGAGACCACTTGCTCTGAAAATAAGCATGTAGCTGCAGCCTTTGCTGCTGCTGTTCAGGCTGCTGCTTTTGCTTCTTACTCTGCAAAGTACTGCTATGAACCTTCATGTTATTAGGAAAGAAAATTGAAAATAATATCCAGGGTATGCCCTACAACTTTGGTCTACTGAGTAAAAGATAAGCTATTCTTGGAATCTGCTGAAAAATGAGATGGGACTTTCCAAATCTAAATGTGATTTACATTTCTGTGTTTGGATGATTATGTGACAGAAAAAGAAGCTGTTCTACATAAATATGAGGTGTTTGTTTGATGCTGCATAAACCATATTAACTTAAAATCAATAGCATGTGCTTCATATATGGCAAATGTTGAAACATTCTGGATTCTTTAAAAAAGAAACACGAAATAGAGGGCATTGCAAATACTTACAACCCAATTAGTTCAGGGTGTTTGAGCTGCTTGTGCAAGTGGTTTATTTTTATCTGCATGTCCTTAAAAGTCCAAAGGAAAAGCAAACAATCTTAGTATTAGTCCATTGGTCTGGCAATAAAAGTCAATTTGAAACTTATTAGCATGAGATGATCACCAGTGCTGCCCTTGCAGGTATTATATCGTGCTCTCCCAAATTTGGTCTGATAGAAATCTACAGGAATCTGCCCTCATGGTATTAGTTTTATATTGCAGTAACTTTCTGGATTGCTTACATTCTAAATAATACATGGCTAGTTGTTTTAACAACACTCTTGCTGGTTTCCAGACTATGGTCTGAAAAACTTGTAATCTGAAACTTCTCAGTATTGAATTTTTGTATCTTGGAGACTAATGGCAAGCCTACTCTCCACGCTCTTACCTGTGACTCTGTTTGACTCTATTGCATCTCTATTTAATGATCTTGTAATTACTTTTGTAAAAAATATTCTAGAATGGTGATGGTCTAAATGAAGAAAGAGAATATACTGTAATATGCAATAAGATGTCATACCTTTAAGATTTTTTCCTGTTGTATGATTAATTTTCTTCCTTCCAATATTATTTTTTTTTCCTAAAAGCCAATAAAAATTATAATTTGTTAAGGGAAAATTTTAATATTAAAACTGCTCTTGGTTACATTTTAAATGTAAAGACACTACTAAAAAGCTACAAATTAGCACTTTATATCCATCAAACATTTATTAGAAATGAGGATTGTGTTATCACACTGTCTGTTTGACAGTTGTTCTAGCCCCAGAAATTGTAGTTTGTCTCAGCAGTGAAGGAAAATCTTACAGAAATAAAATTCCTATTTGTTTGGTAAAAATAGACAGTGGGATAGGAGACAGAAGCTGAAGCTGGTGTCCATGCTGAGATAAACGCTTTGAGGGATGCTACAACTTTCATCAGACCCAGAGCATCTACAGAGGCAATCTGCTTGTGACAACTAGGGAGTCATTTTTTTCATTATCATCAGGAGTTAATGCTCTGCAGTGCCTGCGTTACAGACTGGTGTGACAGGCATCTATCTCACTGGGGATAAGTGGTGCTGCAGAGTAAACTGCAGCCCTGCTTAGCCATGGTTGTGTGAGCCAATGCTGAGGGGATGGTGGTAGGGGGGACACTGCCTGTGCAGTCATGGACTTGGACAAGATGTCACGCATCAACCAAGTTCCTGGCCCTTCTGTCACTGAAAACACCGTGCAGGGCTCGGTAACTTGTGGGATGCAGAACACCCTGAGCAGAAAAACATCCTCAGGAGTCAGGGAGTGTGGGAAAGGCCTGGAGGTTGGTGGGAGAGGAGCTGAGTGTGAGCCCTCAGGGTACCCTGGCAGTGAAGAAGAATAGCACCTCCCACCCCTGTGGGCAGAAGCACAGCCTAAGGGAAGGGGTTCTTTTCCTCCCCTTGGCAATGTTTGAATATGTGGATGCCGCATTCCCCATGGTACCTGAGGGAGGTTGATGAACTCTGTCTGGTAAGGCTGCGGTATGGCCAGGAGGACAGAAAGGCTCTGTCCCTGAAGGTTTTACAGCCCAGTTGAATGTAGACTTGAACACTGTTCTCTGAGCTTTCTGTGGGAAGTCAGACTAAACACACCCTCCACCCCCAATCCCTTCCCCCCTGAAATATTCTGTGATCTAATGAGTCTGCTAACTCATAAATCAAGAAGGCTTGGTTTATGAAGGCCTTTCCTATATAAAAGTGTTGTTTTTCTGTAGCTTTCCATGAAATCACAGACA
This sequence comes from Oenanthe melanoleuca, assembly GCF_029582105.1. Lineage (NCBI taxonomy): Eukaryota > Metazoa > Chordata > Aves > Passeriformes > Muscicapidae > Oenanthe > Oenanthe melanoleuca. The sequence goes on along the minus strand of NC_079335.1, from coordinate 102,110,645 downwards.
TGTGCACCATTTCAAAACTTCGCTGTAGATTTTGTTATGACAAGTACTTGCATTTAATTGCTTTGTTGGGAAAAAGATCAACTGTTCCTACTGCACAAAAAGAAACAATCAGCCAGTCAAGTGGAGGGGAGGAGGCAGGAAAATTAGTTTATAAGTCAAAACAAAAATTAGTTTATAAGTCCTAGGAGGCTAATTTAAATCCCAGCTGTGTGTTTAGAAACCCAAGGCACCTTCCACTGGAGGGAGAAACTAAGGTGCTTGCATTTGTTCCTATGGTAAAACACAAGAAGAAAGCCTCTTGTCAGGAAGTCAGGGTTGTGTCCACAAAATTGGAGTTTAGGAAAATGTAAATTTGAAAACTGTTCACTTACCTGCTGATATTCGTTAAAGAAAGGTGGACTGTGTAAATCTCTTTGTGGATAACTGCATGCCTTGGGACCAAATAATTTGGGATCCACCTTGATCAAAGTTAGAAAAATCCCCTAAGACTCAGTAAGCCACAAACTTGAATCTGCTGTGACTCATCCAAAAGTCTGTTCTCAAGACATCCTTGCATTCAGAGACAGCACAATAGGTGAGTTTTGTTATGGCAGTGATAGCCAGCAAATTCTTTGCTGTGCCATTGTCTGGACAGAGTTGCATATGACAGAGCTGCCCTGACATGATCTTCATTGCTTCAAGGAAAGTTCAAACTTACAATCTATTTTTAATAAGTTTATTGTTGGCCTTCACACTCTTTCATCACATATCATACCTATTTCTTTCTTCACAAGACCATTTTCATACCTTTATAAGTTTGTCATTCTTTTCTTCCAGTCTTCTCAATGGCTCTTGCAAAAACATCTGTGAATAAAACGGGTTAGCAGTGGGTGAAGATGGACAGAATGAGACACAAAGCAGTCACAGGGTTAGTGAGATGGGAGACCAAACACAAGTCTCAATTTAAGTTTTGCATGTCTCAGTACCTAACTATAGATAATGTTAATTATGCTATTTGGTTTCATTCCTTTTAGAAAAAAACAACAACCCAAATAAAATCCTTCCTATGCCAGTTGTTTTACAAACAGAAAGATGGGGAAAATGTGTGTATGTATGTATGAGTTCATGAATTCAGCCTACAACCCATTCCTTACTGCAATTATTCATAGAAACCGGTGGAAGAGCCAGCTGAACAAGAAAAAAAACATCCTCCTGCTTGTTTTTACCAATAAAAGCAACTCTAGTCTCTGGCATTCTTATGCTTGTGTCTAAACTGAAAAGCTTGTAAATGAGGAACTGGATTTTTCCTTATGTGTGTAGAACACCTGGTGTGCCAAATTCTATCCCAGGTTGAGGATCCTGCATACCACAAGTTAGTTCCTGTTTTATAACCAGAGAGTGTGTTTTCCACCCGCATTCTTCTCCAGAAAAATGCTCTTGCTCAAGTTAACCAACCCTTGAGAAAAAGGGGTGTAGGGACATTTCTGGGCACCAAGCAAAATGTGTGTGCTACAATATTTGTCAAATCATTAAGAGCAGAATAAGTTAAAATTTGACCACTTGCCTGCAAATTTTTTATGTCCTCTGAACACAGAACATGTTGTTGCTTGAGAAACTTGTATTCATGGAATACAGCAATCTAAAAATTTAAATCAAATATATGTCATGAAAATATGTTTAAAATATACATTATTAAGAACAAAAAATGCAGTGAAGAGTAGGGTTTTCCCTCCACTGTCTTTACAAGGATTCTTTCCACCTGTGCATTTTGTTCAGAAGAAGTGACAGTTCCCCTGTGAAGCCTAGTCATGAAATTAACTTGCACAAAATGCAAACATTTCTAATTGTCTTTGCAGGAACAGCCATTTTAGTTATGCTTCCCATCAAGGACATGATTTTCAAAACGTGCCCGAAACATTATGAGAACAATAGGTGTCACTTAAGAACATTGGAAAAATGAAGGCTGTTCTCAAGGTAAATCCTTAAATACTTCAAAACATATTTGGCATTATTTTCCAGTGGTCTTTGATTTTCAGGAATTCACAGCATTTGGAAAGTACATAATGTATGTACATTCCTTTTTTGCAATTAGCAAATGTAGAATATTGCCTGCTCTCACAATTTTCTTTTGACATATTGCTGTCAATTAATATGTTTGTTTGTGATTGTATGCGTGCTTTGCCCCCTTCTCTGCCCAAAAGCACGTGAAACAGAGCGTGAAAGGATATTTCAAATCACCTGGAAAAATTCTGCCAACTGCAGTGAGACCAAGGCAGTGTAAATGATTTGCTCACATTTTCACCATGAATCAGCTGCAGGTATTACAAGATGATTTGGGGTCCTTGGCCAATGACCCATTAGAAGTCTCCATCCTACCTCCTTTGTCTGCCTATCCAATTCTTTCTTGCCCATTGGAGAAGTGAAGTCTGCAACTTCTTTCTGTCCCATCTTGGTCCTTGGGGACACAGGTGATATCTGAAAACTACAGAATTAGTCTGTCAGGTGAAGTATTACAGCTTGGGCCACTGTTCTGGTTGGATGAAAACAAGCAAAGCAGGAGCAAGAGCATTAAAACAGAAATCCAAATTTCACCATACATTTTGCATTTCATTTCTGCTC